>NC_079190.1:252558827-252861100 GCF_029499605.1 Hyla sarda | reverse complement strand
TAACAGAACCCATTGACCTATATTGTGGTCCATCGGGTTCTGGTGTGGGGTGTGTGGTTTTGATGTGATCATGTCCTAATGTCTTGAAAATGTAGAGAAAGTTATAGAAACGTGCCACAGACATATCTGTTCATGATGTCTACATAAAACTAGAATCCTCCTTCAAAACTTAGCTTTTTAGACACTTATCCCCTATGTGTGGCACAGTGTCCAACTGCGCGCTTGGGGGGGGGGGGGGAGTTCAACCACTGGGACCCCCCAGTCTCCTATATGGGACCCTAGCTACTTACGCGTCCTCCGGTGCACTCCGGTCCCACTTTCCTGAATGAACATTGGTAATGATGAAGGCAAGACATTGCTGTGGCCGGTGAATGGCTGCATGGGCAGTCACTTGCATTAGTCCAGGAAGGTGAGGCCTCTGTTCCGAGGACGTGGAAGTAGCCGGGAGCCTGTACAGGACATTGCAGGAGGGTAAACGTTGGTTGTATCCCCCCCCCCCCCCCCGATCAGACACTTATCCTCTATCCTGTGGATAGGAGATAAGTGCCTAAAAAGTTCTGTTTCCTGGACTTCCCTTTTAATAAAGTAAGCCAATGTCATTAAATATCTGAAAATGTTTCTGAATGACAAATTACCTAGATATACAGTATGTGCCTAACAACTGGAGTGACAATATAAATCGATGAAAAGAAGAGGCTTTTAAAAACATTATTTGGGCAGTTTAATGATCTTCTATGTCTAGTTAGAACGTATTTCAGTTTTTCCACAGCCTACCCTCGAATCATTATAATGCATTATATGTCAAAATGAATTATTAATGCAGTTCATTACAGCAAATGGAAAATCAGCAGAGAATTTAGGACAATTCTGTACAATGAGTTAAACGGATCATATATAGAGGTATGGTTGCCTTCTTTCCTTGGCTATTGATGCTCTCAATTCTATAATTCAATACAATCTTGAAATGCCAAGCAATTCACTATTTCATCAGGGATGTGACTTGGGGATAAATGTGAAAATATGTACAAGAAGGGAGCATAAAAGATTGTTAAGGTCGGCAAGACAGGATTCTCTCATTCTCCTCATCTATAAGACTGTTCTTGGGATCAATAGTCCTGAGCATAAACTTGCAATAAATGGAAAAGTGGGCCTCCAACACAACCCAGCGGGAGATTCATTGGATTGTCACAACTCGATTGAACAAAAACTGCAAAATTGGCAATGCTGAAAATAAAGAGGAGTTGACAAATCAATAGAAAGGTCTTTGCCAGTCAATGGTTCGATGCTGTCCTTGTAACCTCTTCATAGCCACATAAACTATGCCTAAGCTTACTTTGAAGCCCAGTATAAAAGAACAAACTATGGAAGCATGGAACACCGTAGAAGAAAACTGAATAAAAAATCGCATGAAAATACAAATGACACACTTTAATATGCCAGCACATTGTACAGGACAAATAACAATATGCCAGCACATTGTACAGGACAAATAACAATATATATTGAGTATATTGAGTATTGCTAGTGTATTTCAGTATGAAATATTATATTCATATTTGTATAGAATTACGTCACTCTCTAGAAAGTCGTGGGTACTGAAGTAGGAATCCCAATCCTTTACAACATGTAGACAAGACACAATATTCGTAACGTTTCAGTCCACACTGGATTTTCATCAGACCGGATTGCTGCAGAAGCTGGAAAAAAATAAATCGAACTATAGCCATGATGCAGAGCGCAAGGAAAGGCGACCTATAGTCGCTAGTAGACTCTACTAACAGCTATAGGACACCTTTCCATGCAACTTACATCACGACTATAGC
Organism: Hyla sarda; assembly: GCF_029499605.1. Classification (NCBI taxonomy): domain Eukaryota; kingdom Metazoa; phylum Chordata; class Amphibia; order Anura; family Hylidae; genus Hyla; species Hyla sarda. The sequence continues at coordinate 252,859,277 of NC_079190.1, read as the reverse complement.
CCGATTTCCTTTTTTCCAGCCTCCGCAGCAATCCGGTCTGATGAAAATCCAGTGTGGACCGAAACGTTACGAATATTGTTTTTTGGATTACAAATAAAAATGTACATAATTCAACCATAAGTGGTGAGCCAAGTTTTGTCTACCTGTTACATTCATATTTATCAACATGGTGCACATTCAGGGATACTACACAGCAACTGAACTATGGTTAGTTGTGCAGAAAAAGTAGCACAATGGGATGAAAGGGTTAATAGCGTGCGGCACCGTGATCAGTGCCGCGCACTATTAGAGGCGGGTCCCGGCTTCACTATGACGCCGGGCCCGCCGCGATATGATGCGGGGTTACCGTGTAACCCTGCGTTATATCACGGGAGTGGGACTAGGGGCGTAAGTTTACACCCTTGGTCCTTAACAGGTTCATTTTTTACCTTAATGACAGGCTCTTTTTTTTCTTTTTTTGACTGGGTCTCTTTAAATGGTGATAACTTTAGAATGTTTTTTCTGAGCAGAGCGATTCTGAGATAGTTTTTTGGGACATATTATCGTATTTATCGGCGTATAACATGCACTGGCGTATAACATGCACCCCCATTTTAACAGGGTAATTTAAGTAAAAAAATAAAATTTAAAATAAATGACTTGGACTAAATGCCACATCATCCCCCCAACTTCCTTTTCTTCTGCACCTCAGTTTGGTCCCGTCCCCTCCAGTGCCACATCATTCCTTCCCTTTTATCAGTCCCTGTGCCACATTTACCCCTCTCATCGCCACCCCCCATGTCTCATCATCCCCCCATGTCTCATCATTTCCCCCTGTCATAGACCACCACTAGCCATACAGACATTAAGCCTTTAATGCCTCCCCCACCATCATTTTCCCCTGTCTCATCATCCCCCACCCTGTCTCATCATGCCCCCATCATTCCCCCCTCATCATTTCCCTGTCTCATCATCCCCCACCCTGTCTCCTCATGCCCCCATCATTCCCCCCCCTCGTCATTTCCCCCTGTCTCATCATCTCCCCACCCTGTCTCATCATGTCCCCCATCATTCCCCCCCCCTTATCATTTCCCCCTGTCTCATCATGTCCCCCATCATTCTCCCCCCCCCCTTATCATTTCCCCCTGTCTCATCATGTCCCCCATCATTCCCCCCCACCTTATCATTTCCCCCTGTCTCATCATGTCCCCCCATCATTCCCGTCTCATCATCCCCACCCTGTCTCATCATGTCCCCCATCATTCCACCTCATCATCCCCCCACCCTGTCTCATCATGCCCCCCCTGTCTCATCATGCCCCCATCATTTCCCCCCTCATCATCCCCCCACCCTGTCCCATCATCCCCCCACCCTGCATCATCATGCCCCCCACCCTGTCTCACCATGTCCCCCATCATTATCCCCCACACCCTGTCTCATCATGTCCCCATCATTTCCCCCTCATCATCCCCCACCCTGTCTCATCACCCCCCCTCATTCCCCCCCTCATCATTTGCCCCTGTCTCATCCCCCCATCATTCCCTCCCCCCTCATCATTTACCGTTGCATCATCCCCCCAGTGGTCTTCAACCTGCGGACCTCCAGATGTTGCAAAACTACAACTCCCAGCATGCCCGGACAGCCAACTGCTGTCCGGGCATGCTGGGAGTTGTAGTTTTGCAACATCTGGAGGTCCGCAGGTTGAAGACCACTCTTCCCCTTTCCTTACCTGTCTGCACTTCGGCAGGTCAGGTGGGGGGGTCTTGCGGGCTGCAGTCAGTGAAGCTGATGAGTGACTTGCCGCCTTCTCTGCGCGCCATCACGGATCTCACTTTTCGGCGGCGACTACAGGAAGTGAGATCCGTGATGGCACGCAGAGAAGCCGGCAGAGGAAGTCACTCATCAGCTTCACTGACTGCAGCCTGCAAGACCCCCACCCCCCCGCCTGACCTGCCGAAGCGCAGACAGGTAAGGAAAATAAACAAATCTATAAAAAGCAGGCAAAAGGGGGAATGATGAGGGAGGGGGAGGTAGGGAAAAGGGGGAATGAAAAGTGAAACTCACTTGTTTTCTCCCGCACATCCACAGGAACTGGTGTGGTGGATAGTGCAGGAGACGCTGATTAAAAGGTAGGGCAGATCCGGACAAGGTAGGGCTCAGCGTCTCCCGCACTATCCACCACACCAGTATCTGTGGATCGTGCGGGAGAAAACAAGTGACAGTGCGGGGAGGAGACGCCGCTGGTCACTGATTTAAAGTGGCCGCGGCCGTGCTGTTAATACTTAACAAGCAGACACTACTGTCGCCGCTTTAAATCAGTGACCAGAAGACTTATCGGCGTATAACACGCAGGCAGACTTTTTGCCTTAAATTTAAGTTTTAAAAGTGCGTGTTATACGCCGATAAATACGGTAATCTTTATATAAGTGGTGCATTTTTGTTGACACATGCAGCATTTTTTGTAAAAAAAAAAATCCAAAATATTGTGAAAAACTGTATTTATCAAACTATATTCATTCTGTGTGTCAGTATGATTATGGTGATACCCATTTTATATAGCTTTCTATGTTCTTTTTCCTTTTCTGAGCAAAATTCTTTTTCTGCCATTCATTTTCCAACAGCCATAACTTTTTTTTATTTTTGGTCTGACGCCATTGAGTGAGGGTTTATTTTTTGCGGTATGAGATGTACTTTTTATTGGTATTATTTTTGCAATACATGCTACCTTTTGATCTTTTTTATTCCGCTATTTGTACCATTTGCGCTTTTTTGTTGTTGTCTTATTATGGCATTCGATGTGAGGGATAATTTTCATTATAGTTTTATACTACACTTCATTACGGATATGGCAATACCTATAAGCAGATAATGGTGCTATTATTCTTAGCTAACTGTAGATACACTATCATATATTTGGATACATTGTTTGGATGCATCAAGCACATATCAAAAGGATTTATAAAGTGTGTGAACTTTTAGGCCCAACTACATAGTTTACAATTCAGTTTATAAATAGCTATATATGCATACTAACTATAGCACCCAGGCTGATATATTGATTTCCATTACATTGTGTCTGTATCTGAAATTTAATGAAATAGAATTTGCATACCTGATTAAGTCTTTGGTCAACATATGAATATATGATAATAGGAATATTTTGCTGGACGTGATTGTATTTAATTCACATAAATATAGAACCCACAAATATTCACTGCAGTTTCTTATCACAAGCTAATAAATAAAGAATACTGTTTAACCTACCTATTAGAGAAAGACTGGGTCTTTAGAGGGGCTTGAGGTAGCCCTTCGTGTAATAATTGTCACAACATTTAGTCTTCTTAGAAAATCCAATACTGGAAATAGGGTTGCTCAGCTTTGGGGACTTTTTAATGTTTTTTCTAGTATATTATATTGATTGTGTGGTGAATCATTAAAGACTTTGCTGTTCTTGCACTTTTCCTGTTAGTTCCTGGAATTAGAGGGGGCTTCCATATGATAATCGAACGAGAAATCCTTTGAGTGCCAGATTACTGTCCAGTCCAAGTCTTTGACATGGGCTGCTGCCACGAACCTTCTCTGTGCACGCCGCCTGCTCACTGGAAGCATTCCGCACAGCTAAGAATGATTTAGGATAAAATGCCACTTTAGAACTTACAGGGCATTGAGCAGATTTCTCCTGGTGGAATATGTGCTGTCATATCACAAGCTTGCTCATTGACAGGATGGGAATATTGCCAGGTTCTTGCATAGGTGCCATGTCATTTAACACAGTGCAAGGCAGGCAATGGGGAATTTACCATCTGCATAAGCATATAAAAAAGAGGTAAGCTGATTTGGGTCATACTGGAGTGGTATTACAGGACAAGCTTTACATGTAAATGACAGCAAGAGTCAATATACTTTTGCAAATCTCTAGGTATGTAGTAAAGTGAAATCTTTGGGAAAAAAATGGATACATTTCACATTGGATAAAAAATAATATGACTGAAAAAGAACTGGCCACTAAATATGTAAAATATTGTCCATCTTAAAGGGGTATTCCGTTGCTAGACATCTTATCCCTTACTCAAAGGATAGGGGATACGATGTCCGATAGACCTTGCCACAGGGTCCCCCACGATCTCTGGCATTTTTAACCTTTATGCCGTGCTAGACTTTGGGGCGGCCGGTCAAGTCTCCATTCAAGTCTACGGGTGAGACGGAGATCTCCCATAAAGATATATGGAGGGGGCGTGCCGGCCAAAGCTTGGGGCTATGGTTGCCTGTAATCCGGCACAGAGCATGTTGATTGCTGGATCACCATGCAGAAGATCGCAGGGGGTCCGGCCGGTAGGATTAGACACTTATCCCCATCCCGTGGATAGGGAAAGAAGATACCTAGGGGAAAAGTACCCCTTTAATATATATAGTTTTTTTTTCCCCCTAGAATACCTCACCTACCAGCTATTATGGAAAAGCTACAATATGAACTAGTTCTGATATGTCAGTATGTATGGAGCGTGGCCGCGTTGTTCCCAGCATTGTTCACTACCATTACTGTGGCTTTCATACCACTATTTTAATACACATACAAAACATGCATCAGAGATATATGTTCTGGTCAAGTATATTTCATAATGTCAGCAATATGCATTTAGTTACAATAGTGGAAATGTTTTTAAGTGTACATAAATATTAAAAGGCGTATTATATCAGCTCTAACTTATAAGTGATGATAATGCTGTAGGATCAATAAAGAAAAGATGCAAAAGGTAGCAAACAAAATATGTAAATGTATGTTCATCACTTGAGCAGTTCCTGGTGTGCACTTTAGGAGCCCAAAATGTAAAGTGAGAGTCTCCCATTAACTCTTGGACTTGCCTCGTAGGTACACATGGGCAAGCTGTGCAGTCCTGGGTCCATGCTATTTCTGATGAGATGTTTTATGCTAGCGGGTGCCAGCTTCTCTGCTGATGTCTGCCAAAATCTAATTATCATTGCCTTGTGATGTGCTAGTGTAAAACCATTTCTGTGTGATGCTAAATGAAAAGCAACGTGTTTAACATTCATACATACATTATGACACCACATAGGGCAACATTTACGTATTGCTGTGGCATCTGGTTACGTTCGCTTAGTTCCTTCATATAAAGGTAGAAGGATAATGTTGTAAAGAGAGTAAACGTTAGGTATGCAGCACAAAATTTTGCACATGGTATAATAATGTCCAACTGTTCCCAATTGCAGTTGTGGTCCTAAACATACGGCTTAAGCTTCATGCAGTCCTCATTCAGATATGAGCTGTATTACCCAAGGTTGAAATTTTAAGATTGCACAATACACTGAAATATACATGTATACTATATCCTTTCTAACAACTTTCCTCCAGTTGATAGTATATGTGTTTTATTGACTTATTGTTAAATTGTGTTATCTACTAAACATTCACAACAATTTTAGGGGAACCCCCCTAGGGGAACCCTAAACTAAATACCCCCCAATTAAAATATACCTTTTATTATTCCATCTAAAATGTAGATTGTGATGCACATAATTATGTGATTCTGCAAGTGGATGTAATGACACCACCACTAACTTTTAAAACCACAGTTGCCACCGTACTCCTTGACTCCTGTACTTGTCTTTTGTAAGCTCCTGAGTGCTACAGAGTGAGCGTGGGTAGCTCAATCTCCTATCTATTGGGAGCCCGTGGCTACTGCTTGTTAAAATCACCAAAATTTAGCCCTCCCTTCCAACATTTCACTGGCTCCCCAGCTTCGTCAGGAAAGTATGGCGGCTAATGGCCAGCGGGCGTCTCATACTGCCTTTTATATCATCGCGTCTGACGTTGAATGTGACGGCCGCGGCATGTCATCCAATCAACGGCCGGCTTCAGATAGTTCTGCGTTTCGTTATGATGGCCGTTCGTCCTATCATAGTCTCAATCGTTGGTCATGTGAGTAAACATACTAGACGTCACTAATGGGCGCCCGCATGTGATTGGATATAGTAGTATTCCTAAGGGAAGGTCCATGGCACATGCGCCAATCTCGCGCATGTCCGTGAACTTAGACGTGTCTTATGTTCTTTGCATCTCATGCGCAGGCGCCGGTTCCTGCGCATGTCATTGCACTTAGAAAATATCCTCTACTATGTGTTACTGACTGCGCATGTCAGTGGACTTAGACATATTGTCAAATTGTATCCTCCAATTCAATTATTAAGCTGGTTCCATCCTGGGTAAGTATCCTTTAACTAGATAGGGTTTGTATCCAATCTTGTGGCAGGTAATATTTACATATGCCACTATTCTGTTGGAATATTTTCTGCCAGAAAAATCTGTAATGCAACAGGGGGGGAGGGGGTTTATGACACTACGAACTTGCCTATTATGTCATCTCCGCTCACTCCCCCTACAAGATACTGTCTTAGATGGACCATGTCAGTCTTAATATCCATTAGTTTGCCATGACGTCCGTATCGTGTCATCAGAAACTATATAATAAAGTTCCCAAATATATATTGTTGTTAATATACATTTATGTGTGCACTTATTGTAGTCAAAATGGCAGATATAAATGAGACGCCCTATCGGGTGGTGTAATTATTTATAATCTTGATATTTATTCTAAAAACGCGTGATATGAAAATCCCTCATTTAACCCATGAGGGTGCCTGCAATTAAGTCGGTAGATCCATCTCGCTTCCTCTCTCAACAGGATACCATCAATGTCTCCTTTCCTTGGTCCCAATTTCATCTGGCGAATACCCCAGAAGGTAAGTTCTTTTAAATTATTTTGATGTTTATCTTTCATATGTCTGGCTACAGGTGTGTCCGTAAATGTTCTTATAGTACTCACATGTTTGCCAATGCGACGCCGTAATTCCTGAGTAGTTTTGCCTATGTAGATGAGTGAACATGTACATTGAATCGCATAAATCACGTTTCTGCTAGAACAATTGATGAAGTCAAAAATTGTGTAATTTTTCCCATTTTGAGGATCACTGAAACTTTTAGTCTTGCGTGTATATTGACACATGGTACAGTGACCACAGGGAAAGGATCCTTCTGGTTTATTTGGTAGCCAACTGTTAGTACTAACAGTCTGTTGTGTCAGATGGCTATGAACCAGGATATCCTTTAGGTTAGGACCTCTCCTGTATGTAATGTTTGGTCTCTGGCCTAACCTTTCTTGAAGATCCGGGTCTGATCTAAGTATATGCCAATGACGTTCTAATATACTTTTGATCTGTGTGGTATATGCATCAAAAGTGCCAATACATCTGATAGCATTATCCGGTGTAGGAAAAATAGGTTTGGAGGATAGTAAATCTGTTAAGCCGTTGATGCGTTTAGAGTTAGGACAGATTTACTATCCTCCAAACCTATTTTTCCTACACCGGATAATGCTATCAGATGTATTGGCACTTTTGATGCATATACCACACAGATCAAAAGTATATTAGAACGTCATTGGCATATACTTAGATCAGACCCGGATCTTCAAGAAAGGTTAGGCCAGAGACCAAACATTACATACAAGAGAGGTCCTAACCTAAAGGATATCCTGGTTCATAGCCATCTGACACAACAGACTGTTAGTACTAACAGTTGGCTACCAAATAAACCAGAAGGATCCTTTCCCTGTGGTCACTGTACCATGTGTCAATATACACGCATGACTAAAAGTTTCAGTGATCCTCAAAATGGGAAAAATTACACAATTTTTGACTTCATCAATTGTTCTAGCAGAAACGTGATTTATGCGATTCAATGTACATGTTCACTCATCTACATAGGCAAAACTACTCAGGAATTACGGCGTCGCATTGGCAAACATGTGAGTACTATAAGAACATTTACGGACACACCTGTAGCCAGACATATGAAAGATAAACATCAAAATAATTTAAAAGAACTTACCTTCTGGGGTATTCGCCAGATGAAATTGGGACCAAGGAAAGGAGACATTGATGGTATCCTGTTGAGAGAGGAAGCGAGATGGATCTACCGACTTAATTGCAGGCACCCTCATGGGTTAAATGAGGGATTTTCATATCACGCGTTTTTAGAATAAATATGAAGATTATAAATAATTACACCACCCGATAGGGCGTCTCATTTATATCTGCCATTTTGACTACAATAAGTGCACACATAAATGTATATTAACAACAATATATATTTGGGAACTTTATTATATAGTTTCTGATGACACGATACGGACGTCATGGCAAACTAATGGATATTAAGACTGACATGGTCCATCTAAGACAGTATCTTGTAGGGGGAGTGAGCGGAGATGACATAATAGGCAAGTTCGTAGTGTCATAAACCCCCTCCCCCCCTGTTGCATTACAGATTTTTCTGGCAGAAAATATTCCAACAGAATAGTGGCATATGTAAATATTACCTGCCACAAGATTGGATACAAACCCTATCTAGTTAAAGGATACTTACCCAGGATGGAACCAGCTTAATAATTGAATTGGAGGATACAATTTGACAATATGTCTAAGTCCACTGACATGCGCAGTCAGTAACACATAGTAGAGGATATTTTCTAAGTGCAATGACATGCGCAGGAACCGGCGCCTGCGCATGAGATGCAAAGAACATAAGACACGTCTAAGTTCACGGACATGCGCGAGATTGGCGCATGTGCCATGGACCTTCCCTTAGGAATACTACTATATCCAATCACATGCGGGCGCCCATTAGTGACGTCTAGTATGTTTACTCACATGACCAACGATTGAGACTATGATAGGACGAACGGCCATCATAACGAAACGCAGAACTATCTGAAGCCGGCCGTTGATTGGATGACATGCCGCGGCCGTCACATTCAACGTCAGACGCGATGATATAAAAGGCAGTATGAGACGCCCGCTGGCCATTAGCCGCCATACTTTCCTGACGAAGCTGGGGAGCCAGTGAAACGTTGGAAGGGAGGGCTAAATTTTGGTGATTTTAACAAGCAGTAGCCACCGGCTCCCAATAGATAGGAGATTGAGCTACCCACGCTCACTCTGTAGCACTCAGGAGCTTACAAAAGACAAGTACAGGAGTCAAGGAGTACGGTGGCAACTGTGGTTTTAAAAGTTAGTGGTGGTGTCATTACATCCACTTGCAGAATCACATAATTATGTGCATCACAATCTACATTTTAGATGGAATAATAAAAGGTATATTTTAATTGGGGGGTATTTAGTTTAGGGTTCCCCTAGGGGGGTTCCCCTAAAATTGTTGTGAATAAATTGACCCTAGTATCCCCCCTTGGGGTTTTTGTTGTTTATCTACTAAACATGACTCCATATCCCAGAACCACTGCTCTAAAGACTTAGCTGCTAGAGGTCTTCCTTTCCTGCAGTTTGTGATTCACTGCCTGCTCTTAGGGGAAATCTGTCTTTAGTAACAGAGACAGAAGGATGGAACACAGGCTTTGGAATCTTTTGCTGTGTGCAGGAGAAATGGAGAGAGAGTCCATGTGCTGTGTCCATGTAAGCTAAGGCTTTCTCCATCTTCCAGAGGATCTGCACTGTCCCTGATAAGTAAATCAAGCCTTTATTATTATCTCAGTATCAACAGTAGCAGCAATTGAGTGCTAAGTTTAACCTCTACCTTACTGTGCTGCTGTATTTTATTTCATTTCTGCTTACTTTGCACCTATCAAAGAGAGTATACCAGTAACATGTTTTCCCTCCATATGGAAGCTATAGTAATGTATTGTAAATCATCCCCTAGCACAATACCATTCTGCTTAGTCCAGGGCACTTGAACCACCACTATTTCAGGGCATTATCATAAGGAATAGAAGTTCTGCTATATTTACATGTGACTGGCTAGACATGTAAAGGAGATAGTAAATGTGCACACACTTGCAAACAGACCTGTTCTGGTCTGGCCCCTGGAAAGAATGAGAAAAAATGGAGCACCATAAAGGGGGGCACTCAGGAGCTCAATTCAGTAATAGTAGTAAGAACACTAAAATCACCTTTTCATCAATCTGAAGGGTTAATATACACAAACCAGGCAGGTTTTTAAAAGTCTTTTGAAAGTACAAGTATGCTTTGCTTTATTATAGCAGGGGACATCAGGATTAAATTCATCCAGTATGTTGGTTAAATAAGGTTTATATGAGATACCATATCAAGGTGGAACGCTTCAGTCTTACAACCTTTAACAATCGGTAAGGATCACAAATGTAGTTCAGGAGAAAACAGAAAAAAAGGAGAAATCCCAGCATCTCAGCTCCTGCACACATCTGCAGGAGCTGGACATTTTGCTAATACTGCGGTCCTCAGCAATTGTTAAAATGTTATCTGCAACAGTTTTTTTTCTTTTCTTTACTGAGTGTATTTCCCACAGTTGCCCTGTGTAGAAATTCAGGTACTGCAGCTAAGTCTAATTCACTGTATGGGGCTGTGAGGCACTCCTCGGCACGCCATCTGGTCAGGAGCCATATTTTGTGGTGCTTGTTCTAGTGGTTGATAGCAACCCTGATGTCTATGTAAGAGGCTATAACTAGCGCCTAGTTTATCAAAAGTCACACACAGTGATAAACATGGCGCACGTGCACGTAATAAATTTGGTGCTCCTACACATTACCAGCACACAAAACAAAGGTGTAGAAAAATGCTTCACTTACACCTACAATGATAAATGCCGCCCAAAAAGTCTCACAAAAATTAGCAAAATCATCGATGTGCCAAATTTGTGCCTTTTTACCACACCAAAAGATGTGGTAAATGCTTGATAAATTCCATCTTAGCTGTTTAAACCTCATTCTTGTGACAAGATTTCCTGAGAATCTTTAGCATTCTTGTTATTCTGCCGTCCATCACCTTGCATTGATGTGAAATAAAACTGTTACTCTTAATTGACTCGTCGCATATTAATTGAGGAACATTCTGTCAACAAGTGAGGATCTCTAAGGAATTGTCAGGAATCACTGTCTTTTTTCAGCTCATAGAAACCCTATGCCACTCACACCCAAGGAACATATGCACGTGAAGTAAGATGTATTGATTTTGCTTTTGTAACTTAAAGGGGTACTCCGGTGGGATTTTTTTGTTTTTAAATCAACAGATTTATATATATATATATCAGGGATCGACCGATTATCGGTATGGGCGATTTTGGGCATTATCGGTATCGGCAATTACCTTGCCAATAAGCCGATAATGCCCCGCCCCCCGCACCGCTCCGCGACCGCCCCCCCGCGTCGCACCCCCCACCGTAGTGCTGGGCGGTATACCGGTATGGATTTTTGCCCATACCGCTATACCGGTCGGGCCCCTCCCCCACCCTCCGAGTCAATAAAAAAATAAAAATAAAATAAACTTACCCATCCCGGTCCGGGCCATCCATCCTTCCTTCCTGTAGTGTCCGGCAGCATTCCGGGTGAAGGGTGCTCTTCTCCACTCCGGGCAGGCTCCGGCCTAGTACGCTGCATAGACGCCGCTACGCCGTGACGTTAGGTGCGTCGCTGCGCACGGGCGTCACTGCGCAGCGGCATCTATGCAGCGTACTAGGCCGGAGCCTGCCCGGAGTGGAGAAGATGACTGCCGGAAAGAAGGAAAGCCCGGACCGGTTCACCCTCCACCCGGAATGCCGCCGGACACTACAGGAAGGAAGAATGGATGGCCCGGACCACCCTGACAGGTAGGGGGAGAGAAGCGGGTGGTGGCGGCGGCCAATGGCACCGCAAAAGCCACTGCAGTGCATTGATTTAAAGCGCCAGCTTTAAATCAATGACCTGCAGCGGTGTCGAGGGGGGATAAATAGCCGATAACTTATACTGGAATATCGGTATAAGTTATCGGCTATCGGCCCTAACCTCCACCGATTATCGGTATCGGCCCTAAAAAAACGATATCGGTCGATCCCTAATATATATATATATATATATATATATATATTACTTCTATTTAAAAATCTTAACTCTTCTACTTATCCACTTCTGTATGCTTCACAGGAAGTTATGTAGTTCTTTTCAGTGTTGAAGTGTTGACCACAGTTCTTGACAAGGACCGAGGTGTCAGCAGAGAGCACTCAGGTTAAACTGGAAAGAACTACACAAGTCACTCTGGAGCATACAGCAGGTGATAAGTACTAGAAGGTTTAAGATTTTTACATAGAAGTAATTTGCTAATTTGTTTGAGAGTACCCCTTTAACATCTTAAGGATGCAAGGCGTGCCTGTATGCCCTGCGCCTGCTCCCCTGCTATGATTTGGGGTCACAAGCTGACCCTGCGTCATACCATGTAGGTCCTGGCGGCTATAAACGGCCAGAACCTGTGTCTAATGCCGTACATCCCCGATTGTGGTGGTGCCCGCAGTAACCCTTTAAACGCTGCGATCAAAGTTGATAACTGCATCTAAAATTTAAAAGAAAGTATTCCCGGCAGCTCAGTCGGGCTGATCGGGATCAGCTTACAGGATGACAGGAGGGCCCTTTTTTTCAATTTTGTCCTATTTTTTTCGGTTTCACCATAGATTTTGTGGTAAAATGACTGATGGCATTACAAAGTAAAATTGGTAGCGTATAAAGCAAGCCCTTATATAGGTCTGTAGGTGAAAAACTAAAAGCGTTATGATTTTTAGAATGTGAGGAGGAAAAAACTAAAGTGCAAAAATGGAAATGGGGTCCTTAAGGGGTCAGGGTTTAGACTTTTATTAGGAAATTGATTTTGATTTACACTGTTATATGATATAGATGTTTAAGTTTTTATGCTGGTTATGTGTACTATCATATCACTTGTGGTGTTCCGTAGGATTGTAGATAACAATACAGTCCCATGGAGTTAAAAAAAATAGTGACTTCATTACAGACAAAACTTTTTGTACAGATGGCAGCAACTGGCATTTCTGGTCATGTGACTTTGGCCATCACGATATTGCATTGCAGTCATAATGTTAAAGCAGTGGGTAGGCACATGATCAAGCGAGAACTTGAAAGGTAGGTAGGTATATTTCAGTGGAGGACAGCTTTATGGGGTTTTCAGAAAACCTATTTAAATGTAAATCTGTGCTTGCATGCAAATAGAAAAGGCTTACGCAGAGTTGGTAGGACTGGCAAAAATAGTTTTCAGGTCAAACTTCCCCACTAGCAAGCCTCTTAAAAATGTATTATTGCAAAGTTTAACGGGTATAGACACCTTTTGATTTTTTTTCTTTGTACTCATTAAGGTACAATATACAGTATATTTTCTCCATGGGTGTTTATTAAAAACTTATTTTCACATGTATTGCTAGCTGTTGTTTGTTGTTCCTAGCAAAATCAGGTTTGATTTTATTTGTCAAATAATATTGCCTCTTTTAAATATATTATATATAAAGAGTTGATCCTAACTATATGGATGTGCTTTGTTGCTTAACACATACACATTCATATATTACATATGCATATTAAACAAATTTTTTTTTATCTGAGAGCCCCCTTTAAAGCCTAGGAGAAGCTTTTATGGAGGAGAATTGCTATGTCATACATAAAACTGCAGTTTCAAATAGGTATCTCTGTTACCGATTTCTATCCCCTCTGTTAAACCCATCCACATGATCTGTGTAATTTAGAGAGTTGTCTGCTTCAAACAGGCCGGCCGTGTGAGCACAGAACAGCGTCAGGCCATTAAAGATTTGAGGAACCCAGTGGCCGATAACAATGTAGCGCAGGAAGATAAACAGTGACCGAGCCACTGACAGTGATGCTGAGAGCAGATTTGGATACAGCAAGAATAAAGCCGCATAAGAGAAGTTATGTGAACGATACATAGCACATTAGAGTATGAGCATCAACAAAATATGACAGTTTAATGGGCTCCCCTGACTAAAGTAAGGGTGTTGTGTCATACTGAAGTATATAGAACTATACTGTCACTTTGATATGTAGGTTTGTGAATAAAATAAAATGTTTAGAAGAGTTATGAATGTGGGAAAGGGATGGAATCTAATATGTGACTGGGTGGCGCAGCTGTCTAGCTGTAATGTGTTACAATAGTATGAGTGACAGTAGAGTAGTGAAGGTGTGAGATATGAAGTGAGCTATGGGCGGAATGAGCACAAAATCTGACTTGGTTAGCATTTTCATCCGGTTGCTGACAGTGCTGTGTATCTATATTCTTCTTTATTTACTGTGAGTCCATTTATATATGACAAAACAGGAAAAGTCCAATTCTACTACATGGCTGTTAGAATATCAGAGTAGAAAACCATCCCCAGTTACAGAGACAATGGGAGAAATTCATCAAAGTGAATTTGTCTAAATTTGTTGCATAAATTGTCGCAACTCGTTTCTGTGCGAATTCTCTGCAACTTTAAATTTAGAGCATTTTAGAACTATAACCATGTTGTGGACTGCTTTAGAAGAGTTTTTGCATTGGCTAGTTATTTATCAAGTGCAGCTTTTTGAAACACTAACTCAAACTAAGCCCTACACCAGCCCTACAAAAGCATTTAAACTGGCACCATGCCGAGGTAACTTGGCTGTGAAACTAATTTATCAAGTGGCGTTCAACATTTGATGAATTTGTTGCCGCACGTCTAAATCTCTGCGACATTTGTGTTCTAAACCTGCACGGAGAGTAGACCATAAATGATAAATACCCCCCCTTAGGGCTTTAAACATTCATATTCTTCTCTGTACCAACAAGAGGCTGGAAAACCATGAAACATTCTTAAAATGTATATAAATATCTTAAATAGACTGCACATGTAGGAACACGTTCAGTATATACACAATGCGTAAAGAAATAGGTAGTGCACTAGAAAATAGAAAGTCTTTGTTTGCCTGTACTTAAAAAAGGATCTTGCAGAAGAACATAAAGGAGAATGCTTCCCACCTTATTCACTACAAAAATGTAACTTCCTACACGTTTAAAGGAGCAATCACCCTTACACAAGGATGAGGAAAAGATCAAAAGGGAGAAAATGATGGAAGTGAAGTCAAATTATAGAGGGTGTTAATATGTAAGGGCTGTGGGTGAGGGAAGCCTAGGCTGATATGACGGGAAAGTAACATTTGGAGACTGATGGTAGAGAGTAGGCAGGAGTAGTGCTGGGACTCTGAGCCAAGACAGAAGGCTTCCTATAGTCTTGAATAAAGAGATATCTAGAAAGCAAGTCAAATATTCATGACCTGTTTAATTGGGGCATATAATGCAATGTGAAAGTGGGGTGTATTTCATTTCCAAAAGGAAGTAATGATGCTCAAGGCAGCTTGTAACAAATGTGTGATCAGTTGTTTAAGATATATTTAAAGGGGTTTGCCCCCCTCCCCTTAAAAAAAAAGTGCCCTTAATCGTGTCTTACATAGAAAATTTATTTGTTTCACCATTGGAATTAATCATGTAAAGTGTACATCCAGCGATGCTCCGGCCACATAATATCTTTTTTTAAATTCCCAGGCAACTTTCGACTTTGAGACTTGCACAAGACTATCGTGATCTGGATATATACCATATTTGCTGGAAGTCCCATTCAAGTCTATACTGATTTGCATGGGACTTCGAGAAAATAAGTTTCCAGATCACAATAGTCTTGTGCACGTTCAGGCTCTAAAATTGGCTGGGAATAGTAAAGATATCCTGCCGCTGGAGCATCGCTGGATGCATGCCTTAAATTACTTTAGTAGATAAAAGGGGGAGATTTATTAAAACCTGTCCCGAGGAAAAGTTGCTGAGATGCCCATAGCAACCAATCAGATCGCTTCTTTCATTTTTGAAAAGGTCTTTGAGAAATGAAAGAAGCAATTTGATTGTTGCTATGGGCAGCTCAGCAACTTTTCCTCTGGACAGGTCCTGATAAATCTCCCCAAAATCCCTATAGTCCCATGTCGTTACTGCCTTCTGTTACTTGCTACCTGTGTGCCAAGAAAGACAAGCATGAACAGTAGCCATGGAAGGGAGGCACTTCATCAATGGCCCTGGCATAGGCTCTATGACATCTAGAGCCTTGATCTTGGACTTAAAACAAGCATACAGCTCAAGCTAGAGCCATTGGTAAAGTATCTTTCAGGCAAGGGATAGTTTGGCTGGCTATCCCTACATGCAGAGTATTGTATCCTCTCCTTCACTAGTAGCAGCATTGGAGGAGACTACACAGAGAGATTATCCAGCTAAGGAAGGGTCCATCTTTGGATATTATGGGATAACCCCTTTAAGGGGGAGTTCAAGGAGACAAACCAAGGCTCTAAGAGGGCTATATATGTTTCCGCTAAAAAAAATGTATTACAAGGTATTTGTAGGCCTAAAATATGTGAATTGTTCTACATATTCTAGTCCTACCAGAAGCAACCTAAACACATATCGAGTGCTTTAGGGTATACTTTAAAACTTCTGATGTCTCATGTACGATAACAGTTTTCTTACTAGGCATAAAAACGAAGGTTTTATGCATTGTGTAACCAAGTCAAAATAACAAGATCTGCCCCTAGGACCATTTCCCATTGTTTCATGTTGGGTTTTGACATGGAGATCAAGAGTGGTGAGGACATTATTTTATCAAAACAATATTTTCACACTATATATTTGATACCTTTTAAGAACAAATTCAAGGAATAACTGTAGTTAAGCAGTGAATTTTTTTAATGTTTTTCCAATGTGTTAGTGTCCCTAGTGACAAAGCCCACCTGCTATACCACATAAAGGCCTCCATGTTTACCTTGGGGCAGCTCCCTACATTACCAACAACTTGTCCAGTTGAAGCAAAGGGTCCACCAAATGTTCTACTGAAGTGATGCACTAAAATTACTTCCTTTGTTGCATATTATATTTATAACAGCAATATTTCAACCACACATGGCCTCATATGTATTTTGGCTTTATAAAGGCCAGCTGAGGGAGAATTTTTTTTAAATGTAATCTGCATTAAAGGAAGTGATTTTAGAGGAACACTTAACCTCTTTATGTTAAGATGTGTATATATCTTTGTAGCAAATGGCAATTTATTTTGCAACACAATCATGTACTTTCAGTTCCAATCTTTACTATAAATGGCCAACTCAGATTTCAAATTGTTGAGTTGTCAGCCTGTTTGACGTCAAAGTCTATTCATGGAAGCCAAAATCCGATTTAGCCATTACTTATTATAGTTCTCGAAGTAAGTAATGTCCAGCTCCCTTCCCAACCCTGCAGCAAATTTTATTGCAATAAAAGCACCGTTCTGCATCTACATGTGCTGGACATCCTTCTGTTTCTGCATTCATATATTTAGGCTCTGACCACACCAGACCGGGCGCAGCGCCCGGACTGGCGTGGGCAGCGCCTGTATATATGAATGCAGAAACAGAAGGTTGTACAGCGCAGGTAGATGCAGAATGGTGCTTTTATTGCAATAAACCTTCACAACATGATAGACATGGACAGGTGACGCGTTTCGGCCCTATCGTCGGGTCTTAGTAATACCGCTAAGGCCCGACGCCAGGGCCGAAACGCCTCAACCGTCCATTTCTATCATGTTGTGAAGTTTTTTTGCAATAAAAGCACCATTCTGCATCTACCTGCGCTGGACATCCTTCTGTTCCTGCATATCCTGCATTTATTGTGAGTATGTGTAAGTCATGTACTTTTTATGTGTAGATACTAGTACAGAGTAACTGAATGTTGGCCGAAATGTACTTTAAATGAAAAAGAAAGTCTGGCTTTACCAGTTCCTTTCAAGCTGAGTCATTTCAAGTCATTTCATTTTGTTAGTTCAAAGAACCATTTGCTGTTCTTTATTTCTCACCTACATAACTGAAATGACTTTCTTTTCTTATTTACAAGAAAAATCTAATGTCAGGTATGGAGCAGAGCTTTCTATATAAGTGTTGATGTAATATCATGCCATTGGGCAAACAGGGGCATTAAGGTGGCACAGTGCTGAACCAGGATATTGGATAGTAATTTGCTTGCATTAGTTTCTTCTATGCAGTCTGCTTCCCTTTGCACAAGTAGGCGTGCAAACATGTCCACAGTATTACTGGCTTCCTATTCATGCCAGACTGAAAGAATCGGAATGTGAGCCCCATGTTTGCGAAATCTGTCTACTTTCAAAGAGCTTTCACATTTGGATTATTACAATTCCAATATCTGTAAAGCTCAGGGTGTGTTCACACAGTCAGGACTACATTGTAATTATTGAATACAAAGCCAGTAATGGATTTGAAAACATGAGAGGTCTTATTCTTTCCTTTATTTGTGTCCTCCATTTATGATCTGTTCCTGGCTTTTTATTCAATAATTGCAATTTAAAACATGAGGATGTGAACACACCCTAAAGAATTGTACATTGACAATTGTCTCAGTAGAGTCACCCTTAATTAATTTGACCTTTGGTTTTACTAAAAATACTGCCGACATAATCTTTATTTATATATTTTCAGCCTTAACATTTAACACTATATAACTAGGGGATTTTACAGAGCCAGATAGACTGGCCAAGGAGCACTTTTGAGTTTCCTCCCATCTTTACAATGCTCCTAATTATATATATATATATATATATATATATATATATATATATATATATATGTATATATATATATATTTATATTTAGTATCATCATAATAACTATATATAACTATGAAGATATATAAAAGGAGATTAGCACTCTAAACAACATTTTCTATTTAGAAGAAGCACTGAAGGTGGTTTTAATGTTATGGCTTCTCTATGTATTTCTTCTCATATTACTTTCTAGAGGATTAAAACACATTCTCCTTCCATTCATTAAACTAGAGGAGCTACACAATCTTATGAAGGTGCTAGTACTGCATTAGCATACTTGTATTACAGTGATGCTATAAAAATCTCAATAAGATGAAAAAATAGAATAAATTAATTTAATTTGTCATTTATACTGCTAATAAATGTCAATACTTCTATCATTGCTAGTAATAAAGATAATTTTTTTTATATTTGTGCATATAAAAAACTCAATAGCAATATTCTTGCAGTGTCATTTGTTTCATCCCAGTCCAGCTACATAAATATATTACATTTTTGAAGCTGAGTCATGTGACCATCTCTCAGATCTACATACATTACATGCTGTAACTGTTACGTTATGTGCTCCGGCCGCTGCTTCCACCGGGGTGGGGATTCACATCGCGGGACGCGCCCACATGCAAATTCCAGCCCGTCACTCACCTGGTGCTTTTCCTGCCCCCGCCTCTCTTCTCCGTCACGCGTGTCCCCGTCCCCTAGGGCACGCGTGCCGTAGCTTTAAGAGTTAAAGGGCCAGTGCGCCCATTAGTGAAGTAACACCTGTTGCTCATTGATAAATTCCTCCATCTCCCACACTTCCCTGCTGGATCTTTGTTGCCCTAGAGCCTTAGAGAAAGCATCCCTGTGTATTACCTTGCCGTGTATCATGCCTTTGCTCCGTGACCTGACCTTGCTGCCTGCCTACTGACCGTTTGCTACGTTCCTGACTACGCTACTGTGCCGCCTGCCCTGACCTCCTGCTATCCAGACCATGAGTTGCCTAATCCCACCTATGCCTCTAATCTCCTCAGCCGCTTGTGTGGTCGAGCCGTGCCAGGGGTAGCAACCTGGATGCCGCCTGCCGCAGCAAGACCATCCCGCTTTGCAGCAGGCTCTGGTGAAAACCAGTGGCACCTTAGACTCCGCTCCCTGGTATGGTCCGAGTCATCTACCACACAGGTCCAGTGTGGTAGATGTGTTCCAGTCTACTGAAACGTGAGTGTTACAGTAACATGTAGTAGGAAGTGGTCTGTCTTGTGTTAATGATTTCCTGTGAACTGCATAATTACATTACCATCTTTGATATCACTCTTGGCAGCCTAGACATCCTACTCTACCACCTCCTTGTTCATCTGAATGCTATGTATGCCTTATCTAAGAAACCAGGAGTGAAGTGATATAGTAGGTGAGACCAAACAATCATTAGCTGCAGTTATACAGCTACCCTAATACTGCCTGTCTCTAAATCGAGATGGCAGACAACCCATAATTGGCACATCACCAAAAGCAGATATACACTACAACATCTACTTTATTCCTTAAGAAAAGCCTATTCTGAGCTATATCAGTAAAACATAAATTTTTTGTATATTTAAATGCATCCTAAAGTAGAGAATAATAGTACTCAGCCAGCTCTGGGTCAGAAAAGGAAAGAAGTTGTACCTTGTCTATATGGATGGCTGGTTTTAGACTAAGTGTGGCCCTGGGCAAAATTAAATATGAGGCCCCCGAATTGCATGAACAAAGATTTTCCTGGTTTCCACTGTTTTGTGATACAGAATACACAGCACTAGGTTACTGATCACGCACCATGTGAATATGGCCTGAGATCCCAATAAGGGGAAAAAGTGATCAAAAAGTCACATATATGCAAAAGTGAAAACAATGAAAACTACAGATAACAGGGGTCAGAACCAGTACGATAATAGTAAAGCATGTAACCATGGGTATCATTTTAATCATATTGACCCACAGGATAAAGAAAATATGGACTTTTTAATGTAAAGCGTACTGCTTAAAAATTATACCCCCCAAAAGCAATTTCCCCACAAAATAAAAGAATTTTGGGTTCGCTGTACATTTTATGGTAAAATAAGTGATGTAATTACAAAGTACAATTGGTCACGCAAAAAAACAAGCCCTCATATGGGTCTGTGGATGGAAATATAAAAGTTATGACTCTCAGAAGATGAGGAGGAAAAAACAAAAATTCAAAAATAAAACCTGGCTGTGTCCTGAGTGGTTAAAATATTAAATCACACCCCCACTCCCCATTTCTAAGGTGTAACTATACACTGCTCCCTATGGCACCCTCCTTATCCCTTCCCCTTACCTTCTACTCTCCTCTCCTTAGTTTGTTAAACCTATAGACAGCATACACAGACTTACTATGTATCTTCCAAGACCTGGGATCACTCCTATTGGCTTAGAGTCCTGATGACATCACCAAAGGTCCCAGAAGATCCAAATTAAGTGAGTATGCTGTCTATGGGCTCTGTGTGGCCTGGACAACTCTCGGGCTATATTCTCACTACTGTATTCAGGGACGGACTGGGAATAAAAACCAGTGCTGGAAATAATTGCAAACCAGCCCTACAGCCACTGGCATCGGGGCACAGACATATTCCTCTTTTTTTGTGTGTGGATAAATTAGACCAATCTTACCACCACTAATACTAGTATAATTAGCAAGAGGATTGCAGCCAGGGACCGGAGTGGGATATCGGAGGCACTGCAGGAGTGCTGGGGGTATGTAAAGGTTTATTTTTTTATATATATATAATATAGAATGGGCATTCTTCTAGAAAAACAAAACCCTCCATCTGGATAATCCCTTTAAGCCCCCTATGCTCCATATTCATCACACCAGGACTATATAACACCACCTTGCCATGACTAAATTACGCCAACATTCAGTGATTCAGGTAAAAACAACTGTAGGAATACCAATATTGCCACCATACTGAGACTTGATACACATACAATATATCAATATCAGATAGCACATGTTGGCCTGTAGAGTCACCACAATCATTGCTGAATAAATATATATATTTCTGATCAGGCAAATGCAGAGGCAGAATAACTCTGTTAGGGTCTATTTACATGTACAGTATCCTGTGCTTATTTGATGCACAGGGTTTGAAAATGTAGATTTGAAGCTGTATTCAATTAGTTGACATTGAAATCTGCAGCATAAAATCTGCAGCTTCAAATTATGTGGATCAAATAAGTGCAGGATACTGTTAGTGTTAATACTCCCTCAGGAGTTATTTTCTTTTCCCATCTTCTTACTCCACCCCAAACTGCCATGATGACTTCAAAACCTCTGAGTTTGCAAAAAGAAAACAAAATAATATATTTCCACACTGCAATACAGCCAGGGAACCTCTATACCAGAGAGCACCCATAAAAGTCAATTAGGCAATCTCTATACCAGAGAGCACCCATAAAAGTCAGCCAGGGAACCTCTATACCAGAGAGCACCCATAAAAGTCAGCCAGGGAACCTCTATACCAGAGAGCACCCATAAAAGTCAATTAGGCAATCTCTATACCAGAGAGCACCCATAAAAGTCAGCCAGGGAACCTCTATACCAGAGAGCACCCATAAAAGTCAGCCAGGGAACCTCTATACCAGAGAGCACCCATAAAAGTCAGCCAGGGAACCTCTATACCAGAGAGCACCCATAAAAGTCAGCCAGGAAACCTCTATACTAGAGAGCACCCATAAAAGTCAGCCAGGGAACCTCTATACCAGAGAGCACCCATAAAAGTCAGCCAGGGAACCTCTATACCAGAGAGCACCCATAAAAGTCAGCCAGGAAACCTCTATACTAGAAAGCACCCATAAAAGTCAGCCAGGGAACCTCAATACCAGAGAGCACCCATAAAAGTCAGGCAGGCAATCTCTATACCAGAGAGCACCCATAAAAGTCAGCCAGGGAACCTCTTTACCAGAGAGCACCCATAAAAGTCAGCCAGGGAACCTCTATACTAGAGAGCACCCATAAAAGTCAGCCAGGGAACCTCTATACCAGAGAGCACCCATAAAAGTCAGCCAGGGAACCTCTATACCAGAGAGCACCCATAAAAGTCAGCCAGGGAACCTCTATACCAGAGAGCACCCATAAAAGTCAGCCAGGGAACCTCTATACCAGAGAGCACCCATAAAAGTCAGCCAGGGAACCTCTATACCAGAGAGCACCCATAAAAGTCAGCCAGGGAACCTCTATACCAGAGAGCACCCATAAAAGTCAGCCAGGAAACCTCTATACTAGAGAGCACCCATAAAAGTCAGCCAGGGAACCTCAATACCAGAGAGCACCCATAAAAGTCAGGCAGGCAATCTCTATACCAGAGAGCACCCATAAAAGTCAGCCAGGGAACCTCTTTACCAGAGAGCACCCATAAAAGTCAGCCAGGGAACCTCTATACTAGAGAGCACCCATAAAAGTCAGCCAGGGAACCTCTATACCAGAGAGCACCCATAAAAGTCAGCCAGGGAACCTCTATACCAGAGAGCACCCATAAAAGTCAGCCAGGGAACCTCTATACCAGAGAGCACCCATAAAAGTCAGCCAGGGAACCTCTATACCAGAGAGCACCCATAAAAGTCAGCCAGGGAACCTCTATACCAGAGAGCACCCATAAAAGTCAGCCAGCTGGCACTAACTTGGTAGTGCACTTAATTCTCACAGAAGCCAAGTGGGTAATGCTGAGCCTTTTAATCCCACAGAAGTTAAAGTGCAGCAGAGCCACAAGTTAACTTTGTATTTCAGAGTGTTAAAATGTACCTCTAGAGTTATTTTTCACATATGACTATGACGCAGCACTGTGCATGATACTCATTTGTCTAAATATGATTTATTTTAAAATCACTGCCTAAAAAGCCAAACAGTAAGATTTCTTCTGGATGCTTTCAGCTGCACATTGCTGTGCCGTATAAGAAGATGTCACCACTGTGTCTCTATAGGACCCATCTCCAGTGATGAGAACCAGCATAATGTAATTCTACGGCACTGGGTCTCATCACTGGAGATGGGTCCTATGGAGACGCAGTGGTTGCTTATTCTTACATGGCACAGTGATATACAGCTGAAAACATCTAGGATTAAAGCTTACCGCTTGGCTTTTTAGGCGCTGATTTTAAAATATATCATATATAGACAAATGAATATCATGCACAGTGCTGTGTCATAGTCATATGTTAAAATGAACTCTAGAGCTACAATTTATTATACAACATAGGACTACAACTCCCAGTGTGGTCTCCCTGTCTGTGCCTCCTCCCCCAGCCTTAAGGGATGTGGTGAGTAATTACATAGACCACACAGAAAGACCACACTGGGAGTTGTAGTTTATATTGTACATTTACAGTCTGGCAAGCAACATTAACATAAGGCTCTGCTGTACTGTAGCTCATGTTGGACTAATAGACTCAGCCTGATGCGGCAGGCTGCTGGGAGTAGTAGTACTAGAAGGGCTGTCAGTGTGTCCTTCCCTCCCCATAAGGACAATTTTCTTACATTTAATCACAGGCAGACAGTGACAAGTACATTCATCCATCACTGTCACTGCCTGCAGTCCGGGTTCTTTGGTGTGGGGGCAGTTCTCACACTTCCTCCTCAGCGGTGCCCGTGTTAGCTGACAGGATGATGGCACTGGGTAACTTGTAAAGAGCAGATAGAGATTTGTCATCTCCCTCTTGCTCTGCAGGTTCTCCTCAGCATTACTCTCTTCTTCGTGTCTCCCCACAGTCTGCACAGGCTGGTTTAGACCTGCAGTCTATGAGACAGGGGGAGCACGCTGGTGACCTCTGAGATCTGACACAGAGGGTGCAATGAAGAGATTACATCCTGCTGCCTGTGTCGGCCCTGTGATGTCATCAACGCGCTCCTGCAGGTCCAAACCAGTCAGTGGCATAGAGCATAGGGATGTAAGTGCGGCCATGGGTCTCATAGCTGCTGCCAGTCAGGGTTATAATCGGCCCTGCCAGTGCCTGAAAAATGACAAATCCGGACCTGACTGTATTTTGTCGCGATTTGCGCAAAATCGTGGTACAAACGTGGTGATTTTACCACAATTTTTCACAAATTGCTGCAAAATACAGTATGAGTATGGATGTAAATCAGAATGCCCTCTTTTGGATGGGGGCCCTGGTCAACTGCCCAGGTTGTACGGCCCTAGCGCCGGCCCTGTCAATATGGCATCAATAAGCTCCTTTTTTCATGACACAACATGTTTCCTGTGGCTATTGTATTGATTTATGAATCATAATAGTGCTGATTTCAGCAAGAGCAAATATTGGCTCTTTAGTTTGGGTAGAATTGAAAAAGTAGAATTACATGCAAAAGAGTACATGTAGCGGAAATAGGAAAAGTATTAAACAATTGTATTGTTATACCATTTCTTAGAGGGGTTATCTGCGCTTTAAAAAAAATAATGGCTTATACTCTGAATAGGCCATCAATATAAGATTGCAAGGGGTCTGACTCCGGACGCCCCCCAATCAGCTGTTTGAATCATTCAATGTTTCTATGTGATCATCCTTCTTTTCGCTGTACTATTAATTGTCACGATGCCGGCTGGCAGGAGGTGGATCCTCTGTGCCAGAGAGGGATTGGCGTGGACCGTGCTAGTGGACCGGTTCTAAGTTACTACTGGTGTTCACCAGAGCCCGCCGCAAAGCGGGATGGTCTTGCTGCGGCGGTAGTAACCAGGTCGTATCCACTAGCAACGGCTCAACCTCTCTGACTGCTGAAGATAGGTGCGGTACAAGGGAGTAGACAAAAGCAAGGTCGGACGTAGCAGAAGGTCGGGGCAGGCAGCAAGGATCGTAGTCAGGGGCAACGGCAGGAGGTCTGGAACACAGGCTAGGAACACACAAGGGAACGCTTTCACTAGGCACAAGGGCAACAAGATCCGGCGAGGGAGTGCAGGGGAAGTGAGGTATACATAGGGAGTGCACAGGTGAAGACACTAATTGGAACCACTGCGCCAATCAGTGGCGCAGTGGCCCTTTAAATCGCAGAGACCCGGCGCGCGTGCGCCCTAGGGAGCGGGGCCGCGCGCGCCGGGACAGGACCGAGGGAGAGCGAGTCAGGTACGGAAGCCGGGGTGCGCATCGCGAGCGGGCGCCACCCGCATCGCGAATCGCATCCCGGCTGGAGGCGGTATCGCAGCGCACCCGGTCAGTGGATCTGACCGGGGCGCTGCCGTAGCGAGGATGTTGCGAGCGCTCCGGGGAGGAGCGGGGACCCGGAGCGTTCGGCGTAACAGTACCCCCCCCCTTGGGTCTCCCCCTCTTCTTAGAGCCTGAGAACCTGAGGACCAGACTTTTATCTAGGATATTGTCCTCAGGTTCCCAGGATCTCTCTTCAGGACCACAGCCCTCCCAGTCCACTAAAAAAAAAGTTTTTCCTCTGACCTTTTTGGAGGCCAGTATCTCCTTTACGGTGAAGATGTCTGAAGAACCGGAGACAGGAGTAGGAGAAATAAGTTTGGGAGAGAAACGGTTGATGATGAGTGGTTTAAGAAGAGAGACATGAAAGGCATTAGGAATACGAAGAGAAGGAGGAAGAAGAAGTTTGTAAGAGACAGGATTAATTTGGCACAAGATTTTGAAAGGACCAAGATAGCGTGGTCCCAATTTGTAGCTGGGAACACGGAAGCGGACATATTTAGCGGAGAGCCATACCTTGTCTCCGGGAGAAAAAATGGGGGGAGCTTTTCTTATCAGCAAAGTTCTTCATGCGTGATGAAGCCTGTAAGAGAGAATTTTGGGTCTCTTTCCATATGGTGGAAAGATCACGAGTTATTTCATCCACAGCGGGCAAACCAGAGGGCAAGGGAGTAGGGAGGGGGGGAAGAGGGTGACGGCCGTACACCACGAAAAATGGGGATTTGGAAGAAGATTCAGAGACTCTGAAGTTGTACGAGAATTCGGCCCATGGAAGAAGATCTGCCCAGTCATCCTGGCGGGAGGAAACAAAATGCCGTAAATAATCACCCAGGACCTGGTTAATTCTTTCTACTTGCCCATTGGATTGAGGATGATGAGCAGAAGAAAAGTTTAATTTAATCTTGAGTTGTTTACAGAGAGCCCTCCAGAATTTTGACACGAATTGGACGCCTCTATCCGAGACGATCTGCGTGGGCAACCCGTGAAGACGAAAAATGTGTACAAAAAATTGTTTTGCCAACTGAGGCGCTGAAGGAAGACCAGGAAGAGGAATAAAATGTGCCATCTTGGAAAATCGATCAACGACCACCCAAACAACAGTGTTGCCACGGGATGGGGGTAAGTCTGTAATAATGTCCATACCAATCAGAGACCAAGGCTGTTCGGGGACAGGCAGAGGATGAAGAAGACCAGCAGGCTTCTGGCGAGGAGTCTTATCCCGGGCACAGACAGTGCAGGCCCGCACAAAATCAACAACATCCGTTTCCAGAGTCGGCCACCAATAGAAACGAGAGATGAGTTGCAAGGATTTCTTGATGCCCGCATGGCCTGCGAGATGGGAGGAGTGACCCCATTTGAGGATTCCGAGGCGTTGGCGTGGAGAGACGAAGGTCTTCCCTGGAGGAGTTTGTCTGATGGAGGCTGGAGAAGTGGAGATCAGGCTGTCAGGAGGAATGATGTGTTGCGGAGAGAGCTCTACTTCTGAGGCATCCGAGGAACGAGAGAGAGCATCGGCCCTAATGTTCTTATCGGCAGGGCGAAAGTGAATTTCAAAATTAAACCGGGCAAAGAACAGAGACCACCTGGCCTGGCGAGGGTTCAGCCGTTGGGCAGACTGGAGATAGGAGAGATTCTTGTGATCGGTGTAAATAATAACTGGAAATTTTGATCCCTCCAGCAGATGCCTCCATTCCTCAAGTGCTAATTTAATGGCCAGTAGCTCTCGATCCCCGATGGAGTAGTTCCTCTCCGCCGGAGAGAAGGTCCTAGAAAAAAAAACACAAGTAACAGCATGCCCAGAAGAATTTTTTTGTAGAAGAACCGCTCCAGCTCCTACTGAGGAGGCATCAACCTCCAATAGGAAGGGTTTAGATGGGTCAGGTCTGGAGAGCACGGGAGCAGAAGAAAAGGCAGACTTGAGCCGTTTAAAGGCGTCTTCCGCTTGAGGAGGCCATGACTTAGGATTGGCATTCTTCTTGGTTAAAGCCACGATAGGAGCCACAATGGTGGAAAAATGTGGAATAAATTGTCTGTAATAATTGGCGAACCCCAAAAAACGTTGGATAGCACGGAGTCCGGAGGGGCGTGGCCAATCTAAGACGGCAGAGAGTTTGTCTGGGTCCATTTGTAGTCCCTGGCCAGAGACCAAGTATCCTAGGAAAGGAAGAGATTGACATTCAAACAGACATTTCTCCATTTTGGCATAAAGTTGATTGTCTCGAAGTCTCTGAAGAACCATGCGGACATGCTGGCGGTGTTCTTCTAGGTTGGCAGAAAAAATCTGAATATCGTCCAGATACACAACAACACAGGAATATAAGAGATCACGAAAAATTTCATTAACAAAGTCTTGGAAGACGGCAGGGGCGTTGCACAGGCCAAAGGGCATGACCAGATACTCAAAGTGTCCATCTCTAGTGTTAAATGCCGTTTTCCATTCGTCCCCCTCCCTGATGCGGATGAGATTATAAGCACCTCTTAAGTCCAGTTTGGTAAAGATGTGGGCACCTTGGAGGCGATCAAAGAGTTCAGAGATAAGAGGTAGAGGGTAGCGGTTCTTTACCGTGATTTTATTAAGTCCGCGGTAGTCAATGCAAGGACGTAGGGAGCCATCTTTTTTGGACACAAAGAAAAATCCAGCTCCGGCAGGAGAGGAGGATTTGCGGATAAACCCCTTTTTTAAATTTTCCTGGATGTACTCGGACATAGCAAGAGTCTCTGGGGCGGACAGAGGATAAATTCTGCCCCGGGGTGGAGTAGTGCCCGGGAGGAGGTCAATAGGACAGTCATAAGGCCTGTGAGGAGGTAGAGTCTCAGCTTGTTTCTTGCAAAATACGTCAGCATAGTCCATATAGGCCTTAGGGAGACCGGTTACAGGGGGAACCACAGGGTCACGGCAGGGAGTACTGGGAACCGGTTTAAGGCAGTCCTTGAAACAAGAGGTACCCCAGCTCTTGATCTCCCCTGTGGACCAATCCAGGGTTGGGGAATGGCGTTGAAGCCACGGTAGTCCAAGGAGAATTTCGGAAGTGCAATTGGGGAGGACCAAAAACTAAATTTTTTCATGATGAGGTCCGATGCACATTAGGAGGGGCTCCGTGCGGTAACGTATGGTACAGTCCAATCTTTCATTGTTAACACAATTGATGTAGAGGGGTCTGGCGAGACTGGTTACCGGGATGTTGAACCTGTTGATGAGGGAGGCCAAAATAAAGTTTCCTGCAGATCCGGAATCCAAGAAGGCCATAGTAGAGAAGGAGAAGGTAGATGCAGATATCCGCACAGGCACAGTAAGACGTGGAGAAGCAGAGTTGACATCAAGGACTGTCTCACCTTTGTGCGGAGTCAGCGTGCGTCTTTCCAGGCGGGGAGGACGGATAGGACAATCCTTCAGGAAGTGTTCGGTACCGGCACAGTACAGGCAGAGATTCTCCATGCGGCGTCGTGTCCTCTCTTGAGGTGTCAGGCGAGACCGGTCAACTTGCATAGCCTCCACGGCGGGAGGAACAGGAACGGATTGCAGAGGACCAGAGGAGAGAGGAGCCGGGGAGAAAAAACGCCTCGTGCGAACAAAGTCCATATCCTGGCGGAGCTCCTGACGCCTTTCGGAAAAACGCATGTCAATGCGAGTGGCAAGATGAATGAGTTCATGTAGATTAGCAGGAATTTCTCGTGCGGCCAGAACATCTTTAATGTTGCTGGATAGGCCTTTTTTAAAGGTCGCGCAGAGGGCCTCATTATTCCAGGATAGTTCAGAAGCAAGAGTACGGAATTGTATGGCGTACTCGCCAACGGAAGAATTACCCTGGACCAGGTTCAGCAGGGCAGTCTCAGCAGAAGAGGCTCGGGCAGGTTCCTCAAAGACACTACGAATTTCCGAGAAGAAGGAGTGTACAGAGGCAGTGACGGGGTCATTGCGGTCCCAGAGCGGTGTGGCCCATGACAGAGCTTTTCCAGACAGAAGGCTGACTACGAAAGCCACCTTAGACCTTTCAGTAGGAAACTGGTCCGACATCATCTCCAAGTGCAGGGAACATTGTGAAAGAAAGCCACGGCAAAACTTAGAGTCCCCATCAAATTTATCCGGCAAGGATAGTCGTAGGCCTGAAGCGGCCACTCGCTGCGGAGGAGGTGCAGGAGCTGGCGGAGGAGATGATTGCTGAAGCTGTGGTAGTAGCTGCTGTAGCATCACGGTCAGTTGAGACAGCTGGTGGCCTTGTTGCGCTATCTGTTGTGACTGCTGGGCGACCACCGTGGTGAGGTCGGCGACAACTGGCAGAGGTACTTCAGCGGGATCCATGGCCGGATCTACTGTCACGATGCCGGCTGGCAGGAGGTGGATCCTCTGTGCCAGAGAGGGATTGGCGTGGACCGTGCTAGTGGACCGGTTCTAAGTTACTACTGGTGTTCACCAGAGCCCGCCGCAAAGCGGGATGGTCTTGCTGCGGCGGTAGTAACCAGGTCGTATCCACTAGCAACGGCTCAACCTCTCTGACTGCTGAAGATAGGCGCGGTACAAGGGAGTAGACAAAAGCAAGGTCGGACGTAGCAGAAGGTCGGGGCAGGCAGCAAGGATCGTAGTCAGGGGCAACGGCAGGAGGTCTGGAACACAGGCTAGGAACACACAAGGGAACGCTTTCACTAGGCACAAGGGCAACAAGATCCGGCGAGGGAGTGCAGGGGAAGTGAGGTATACATAGGGAGTGCACAGGTGAAGACACTAATTGGAACCACTGCGCCAATCAGTGGCGCAGTGGCCCTTTAAATCGCAGAGACCCGGCGCGCGCGCGCCCTAGGGAGCGGGGCTGCGCGCGCCGGGACAGGACCGAGGGAGAGCGAGTCAGGTACGGAAGCCGGGGTGCGCATCGCGAGCGGGCGCCACCCGCATCGCGAATCGCATCCCGGCTGGAGGCGGTATCACAGCGCACCCGGTCAGTGGATCTGACCGGGGCGCTGCCGTAGCGAGGATGTTGCGAGCGCTCCGGGGAGGAGCGGGGACCCGGAGCGCTCGGCGTAACATTAATAGTCAGGTGCAAGATATTGCTGTGCTGTACTGATCAAGTGACCAGGAAAATGCTGTACTGGGCACCATTGCTACTAACAGTACAGAGATTGCAAGAATGATTATGATGCTGCAGCAGCACGCACACAAAGGATGCCGCCCCTTCAAACAATTTAAGATTGAAAGTCTATCCTGAGAATAGGCCATTCATTTCTATAACCTAGATAACCTCTACAAAGGGGTATTCTAGCAGAATAATAATAATAATAATAAGAAATAATAATAATAAAAAAAAAAAAAAAACATACCCATGCTGCCTGCTTAATTGAAAAAACTGTACTTACCTCCCACCACCCATCCCACTCCCCCCAGTGCCTCCAGTTTTGCTGCTCCTGGTCTCCACTATGCTTTACTTTCTGATGCTGGGGGCAATACATAGATGGATCATTGGTGAAGGTAGGACTCTGCTGTGGCCGGTGATTGACTCAACAGCAATGTGATGTATTTACCACAGTCCCAGTCTCAGCCACACTTTTTTATTTAGTTCTTCCAGAGGACCCCTTTAACACACAGGACATGCCTATATAATATCTTGTATTGTAGCACATTTTTTCATCTTTGAACTACATTAAATTAAAAATAAGCCATAATACAACCTTTTCAGTGGAAAAATAGAAATGTTATGGGTCCAAGAAGGTGAGAAGAAGAAAACATAAGCCAGAAATAAAAATTTGGGAGGTCGTAAGGGGTAAAGATGCATTTTCCCAAAACAACATATAGACTTAAAAAAATGAAAAAAGGTTGTATATCTATATCTCTATATATATATATATATATATATATATATATATATATATCCCCAATTTGAATTGAAAGTAGAAATGTTAAACTGAGATCACAATTTTCTGGCAAGCCAGTTTGAATTACAGGGAGAAATCTGCAATGATCATGCAAAGCATTTGCACAGATGGACCATAAATATGCTGTTTGAACATCCAATGTCAATCTCTTTTAGTTTGGGCAGGAACTGAGAGGGAGAATTAAAGGGGTACTCCGGCCCTAATACATCTTATTAGATGTCTGATCACGGGGGTCCCGCAATCTGTTATTGCGCACCCACTCTTGTGAGCTCTCCACAGCGCTGGAGACTCCAAATGTGTAGTGTGACGACCACCGGGCCGGAGTATCTTGACATCACGACCAAAATCTAGTGAAATTTTCCCTAAAATGTAGATGGGTGCTGCATTCTCAATCACACACCTTTTAAACATCTCTTTACCCAGATCTTTAAAGGGGTGGAGACTCTATGAAAAGGTAGTAGGGCTTAATTGTGCCAGATATGCACCAAAAATGACGACAACCTATAGAAAGTACAAACTAGACAGCCAGAAAGTTGCACCAGCTTTTTAAGCAGCAGGAGGCAGTGTTATAAATCGAGAGCATCCTTTCACAAGCTAAGAATTGCACAGTTATTATTTATTCCCTCTTGTGTGTTTTTAAAACTCATGGAAGGAAGATGTTTGGATTCTAAGGTTCTATTCCTATGATTAATATATTAATGCTGGAGTCCCCTTCTATTTGCTCAGAGTAGCAGCAAATCTTAAGAAACAATGCCGGACATCAGCTTTAAAGGGGTACTCCCGTGGAAAACTTTTTTTTTTTTTTTAAATCAACTGGTGCCAGAAAGTTAATCAGATTTGCAAATTACTTCTATAAAAAAATCTTAATCCTTCCACTACTTTTTAGGGGCTGTATACTACAGAGGAAATGCTTTTCTTTTTGCATTTCTCTGATGTCATGACCACAGTGCTCTCTGCTGACCTCTGCTGTCCATTTTTGGAACTGTCCAGAGCAGGAGAAAATCCCCATAGCAAACATATGGTGCTCTGGACAGTTCCTAAAATGGACAGCAGAAGTCAGCAGAGAGCACTGTGGTCGTGACATCAGAGAAATCCAAAAAGAAAAGCATTTCCTCTGTAGTAAACAGTCCATAGAATGTATTGGAAGGATTAATGGAGTACTCTGGTGCAGAGTACTCCTGCTCCGTCCTGCCCGGGCTGCAAAAAAAATGAAAATAAACCATCCCTCACCTTCTTGGGTTCCCCCGAAGCGCCACTACAGCTGATCGGTCCTCCGGTCCATCCTCTTCATACTTCCGTGTGAACGAAGCATCACATGGCGCTCAGCCTGTTATGGGCCAAGGCTGAACATCGTGGCGGCCGGCGATAGGCTGAGCTCCATGTGACGCTTCGTTCACACGGAAGTATGAAGAAGATGGACCGGAGGACTGATCAGCTGTAGTGGCGCTCTGCGGGAACCCAGGAAGATGAGGGATGGTTTATTTTCATATTTTTTTGCAGCCCAGGCAGGACTTAGCAGGAGTACTCTGCACTAGAGTACTCCTTTAAGATTTTTTAATAGAAGTAATTCACAAATCTGGTTCAGTTTCCGGCACCAGTTCATTTAAAAAAAAAAATGTTTTCCACGGGAGTACCCCTTTAAGGTGCTGCAATATATGGGATTGTGAATTTCTTTTTATTTTACATGCTTTGATATCTAATCCATTTTTAGCCTTTTTCCACTAAGTGTATAAAAAAAAATCTGAAAAAAAGAAGAAGATTAAAATATGACTTAATGTAAGTATAAAAAGGATGGCACTGTCCTTGCTATGGAAATAAAAGGGAGATAATACCTTGTACGGATATAAATGTGTACCGCCATCTGACCTGCGCTGATACTGCTGCTAAAAGACAAAACCTTATTCATTGACACAAACAAAGGAGCACATTACTAT
Organism: Hyla sarda; assembly: GCF_029499605.1. NCBI lineage: Eukaryota > Metazoa > Chordata > Amphibia > Anura > Hylidae > Hyla > Hyla sarda. The sequence goes on along the minus strand of NC_079190.1, from coordinate 252,825,869 downwards.
AATGAATGTAGAACGTGAGGAGCGAAGAAGTTCTAAGCGTTAGTATGAGGAGATCTAGGAATATATACGAAAAGGAAATAAAGAGGAATTGATGTGCTATGGCTAGGGTCATGCAGAATCAATACAGTGAGATGTATGGCCAGACAGCCTGTGTGACAGGTACTTTGTAGTCACTGGAGGAATAGGCAAGGATTCGGTTGGGCTCCCTGTCCTTCTGTCTCTTGCATTCCTCCTGTGTTCAGCAAATGTTTGCATACTGTTGCTGCGGAACAGAAAAGAACCAGACAATTTCCTAGTGAACCTATCGCTGGCGACTTACAACCACAGGAGATTTCCCATCCAACTCTGTTTTTAGGGTTGCCATTCACTAGAACCATGTTGTTTTATTACGGCACCGGTATTTATCCTGCTGTTTGTTCTGTTACAGTAACCGAAAGGTTTTCAAAAGAAACATTGTACAATTGATATTCTAATGCAGGCGATTTGAAATAAACATTGTGATTTTTCTACAGGTGAAAGCGGTAACGGACCTATATGGCTGAATCTGTAAGCCCATTGTTATTTAAAGTTATATAAACCAGAAGTTGCCGAGCTTGAAGACGATGAGAAGCATAGTGGAAATTGAATGCAAGAATGGGAATGGCACTGACATTTTATGTGCAAGGCTTGCAAAGTACAAAGATATAGAGCAAACTGTGAACCTTAAAGGGGTATTCCAGGCCAAAACATTTTTATATATATTAACTGGCTCCGGAAAGTTAAACAGATTTGTAAATTACTTCTATTAAAAAATCTTAATCCTTCCTATAGTTATTAGCTTCTAAAGTTGAGTTGTTGTTTTCTGCGTCCCGGGACGTGACATCATCATTGAGCAGTTAGACAGAAAACTTCAGCAGCTAATAACTATTGGAAGGATTAAGAATTTTTAATAGAAGTAATTTACAAATCTGTTTAACTTTCCGGAGCCAGTTGATATATATAAAAAAAGTTTTGCCTGGAATACCCCTTTAAGCTGTTGCAAAACTACAACTCCCAGCATGCCCGGACAGCCGATGGCTTTCCGAGCATGCTGGAAATTGTAGTTTTGCAACAGCTGGAGATCCACAGTTTAAAGGGGTACTCCGGTGGAAAACTTTTTTTTTGTAAATAAATTGGTGACAGAAAGTTAAACAGATTTGTAAATTACTTCTATAAAAAAATCTTAACCCTTCCAGTATTTATTAGCTGCTGAAAACTACAGAGGAAATTATTTTCTTTTTGGAACACAGTGCTCTCTGCTAAATCACGAGCACAGTGCTCTCTGTTGACATCTCTGTCCATTTTACGAACTGAGCAGCATATGTTTGCTATGGGGATTTTCTCCTGCTCTGGACAGTTCTTAAAACGGACAGAGATGTCAGCAGAGAGCACTGTGCTCGTGATGTCACCAGAGAGCTCTGTGTTTCAAAAAGAAAATAATTTCTTCTGTAGTATTCAGCAGCTATTATTACGGCACCGGTATTTATCCTGCTGTTTGTTCCCCCGCACCCTGCACCCCCGCACCCCCGCACAAAGCGACAGCCAACATACCCCCTCCATGTATCTTTATGGGAGAGCTGGAGATACCCAAATGCTCCCTCCCATAGAAATATATAGAGGGGCCATGTCAGCCGCGGCTTCTCGGTCCCATGCAAGAGATTGCAGGAAGTCCCAGCGGTCTCCTTTAAAGACCACTGACATACTGTAGAGTATCGTAGGTCGGCATACCCAATCAAAATCATGGAGTGCCCATTTCAGGCGTTCCATTAATTTTGTGGAATTGTATGCATGGTTGGTCACACAGTATATCACCTTGGTGGGTAATTTATACTAAAAGTGTATCATGGTACTCTAGGCAATACCGTATTTGATAGTAATGTGCATGAGCCTTTATCTTGCTATATTCATTAGCAAGATCTTTTGTAACTATATACCCACTTCTTAATTTGTGTGTAGTATCCTTATGTCAGTGTTTATTATTATTATTATTATTATTATTATTATTATCAATTTACCTGTTATTGGGTGCCTAAAAAGATGACAAATGGCTAGCTTTCAAAATTACCTAGATCGCTTCAACAGGCTTGGTACACCACAAAATCTGAAGAGCAGGGGTGTAACTATAAGGCTGCATTCACATCACGATTTCTCCATCCGACCTGAGTACACGATTTTTATAACTTAAAATCGTATGAAATCGTATATAAAGTCGGATCCATTGACCTCCATTAAAAAATCGGATCCATTAAACACATCCGATTTGATCCGCATCCTATTTCACACGATTTTTGTTCAGGTCTGAAATCGTGGTCAACCCCGATTTCAGACCCGAACAAAAATTGTGTGAAATTGGATGTGGATCAAATCGAATGTGTGTGATGGATCCAACTTTTTAATGGAGGTCAATGGATCCGACTTTATATACGATTTCATACGATTTTAAGTTATAAAAATCGTGTACTCAGGTCGGATGGAGAATGCAACCTAAGGAATGCAGAGGTAGCAGTTGCATCAGGGCCCTGGTGCCTAAGGAAGCCCCAAAGCACAATTGCCCAATAAGAAACCAGTGTTATATTTGGCACATGGGGCCACTGTGCAGATTTTTCATCGGTGCCCAGAAGTTACACCTTCTTTATAGACAAAAGACATAGTAATAATGAGGAGAATAAGACATGTCATGTAAAGCAGACACATCAATATGAGGCGGGCAGTATACAGTTGGGGCAGTAAATAGTTTATATAGGAGTGTGAAATTATTTTTTTCCTCTGATTGATATAATCTCTCTAGTGGTGGTGCTTTGAGGGGGGCATTCCTTAAAGGGGGTGTCCCATGACAGCCTTTACTCTTAAACTATCTTAAAGTGCTAGGAATAGTCAGAGTAGTTTCTGTAAGAAAACAACCAGGTTTTTCAAATCATGGATAACCATTTTAACCTATTTTGTTCCTAAATGGTCTAGGTGACTCCTAAAATATTTCTAAATCACTGAAATAATGAAAAAATAATTTCTTTCCCAAGAAAAAAGAAAAACAAATATTTTCCTGCAATCTTGTGTCCACTGCTTGTTTTAAGGAGAAATCTGTCTCTAGTAACAAATAGATAAAGACAGAACACAGTAGCTAGGAGTAAGGTGTAGCATGTGCTCCGCTTTGGAGATAGGAAGAAAGAGCCTGGACTGTGTGCATGCCAGCTGAGCCAGGCTGTTTGCTGCTGACAATGATCCACAAAGGTAAATTAAGGTTTCCCTTTTACCTCTGATCACACAAAAAGTCCAGGACACCTTTCTGTAGAAAGGAAAACAAAGTTCTGTGTGAACTCTACTACAAATAGTCCAGCTCCGGTCATGATCCCTGAAATGGAGAGAATAAGAAATAGACGGGCACCCTGGAAGGGGCTTTCAGGGACAATCCACCTTGTCACCACGCTAAAGGCTTAATCTAACAAACCATGCAAGTTTTTTTCTTGTATGGGCCAAGAAAACTTTTTTTTGTTCTTGGATTCAGAACTTTTTATGGTTACATAATATTGTTCAGGTTACTACATGGTAGTCTTTTATCTTACATACATGTTTATGCTTAGGCAAATGCTTATGAACAATTCTGCCATAAATTTCTTCCTTGTATGAATTTTTTTTATATTTTTTTTTTTTTGTTGTCTTATTTTTTTCTTTTTCTTTTTTCAGTATTTCTAGTCCCCTTAGGAGACATCTGCTGTTAATATTAACTAATGTATAAATTATGTAAAATGCCGAGGCATTTACCAGGGGATTACTGAGGTATGCCCTAACAAATATACTACATAGACAGCCCTAGTGGGAAAGCCTTTAGTAGCCCTAGCCACAGCTATTTTGATTAGCTATACATCCCAGGGACTGACAGGGACAGGGCAAAGGGCGTCCTCTCTCCTTTTCCATAACACAATTGACATTGATTGTAATGCTTAAGTAGTTAAATGGCACTTAAGGGTGACCATCAATAAGGGTGACCATCAATAATAGTTGCCGCTGCAGACCATTCTATAGACACAACATATGTGCTATGCACAATCATAAACACATACATGTACATCAGGATGGGAAAAAAGAGCCCTTCTTTAATGAACATGTATGTGAGGATTCGGGAAGGGAGTAAACAATAGGAACTAAATAAACATTTAAGCCCAGATTTATCAAACTGTGTGAGAGAAAAAATAGACAGATTTTCCCACATGAACCAATTACAGCTCAGGTTTCACTTTACCTCAGCTAGTTACCTGAGCTGTGATTGGTTGCTGGGGGAAAATCACTCTATTTTTTTCTCTCACACAGTTTGATAAATCTGGGCCTTAGTGATTTAGGACAGGCATGTCCGGACAATGCTGTAAACTTTTTTTTTTACATTACTGAGATGAGGACAGTCACAAAGTGTCACTGTAAATGTAAATAGACACTGTAATATGAACAAACTTTGCATTGATCAATAGTACATGTGAATATGAGAAACTTTGAAATGTATTATTACGCAAAACATTTTCTTTCTCCTGTTATCAAACTTTTCCCCTCTCCTTCTGCTGCTCAAATCTCATTTTCCAAAAAATCAGCTCAGCTTTGTCTCGTGTCTGCAAGACAATCAACACAAGTCTTTGAAAGGGGAGGAGAGCGCTCCACCTTCCAACTCTCGTAGTACTGAAAATTAGAGATGAAGCCTGCAGAGCAGAAATCTGCTGGAAAATACTGTATTCAACTTATATAATGACCAGACATAGTGCTACTCCTCACGTACACACAGGGCAATTTATCATGAAAAGATACTCAAAACGACAGATTTAATGAAATTGCATTCAGTTTCTTGACTTTCTATTGATAGAATAGAAGCTGTATCTAAGCCAGTAGTTGTCTTTAGAGTTTGTATAGCCTCATTTCATGCAAACTGGATACTATGCACAGTGACAAAATTGACAGCCCCTATATCTATCACTAGCTTTTTACATAACTGTAGCTGAATCATTTACAATAGAACATAGCAGCAACATCATTTATAGACATATGAACAGCCCTAAGGACACATTAACAAGGTCATTTTATAAGAAATGTGTTTTTTTCCCCCTATCGTGCACAGATCCACTTTAAATGCTGCCATCTCCACCTTCAGTTTCATAGAAATGTACAGTACTCAGTATTCAGGTCCCATCTGCTTCTTCTATCCACCTCCTCATGCTTGTAAAGATGCCAGTAACATCATTTTGGCCAGCAGCAATAAGCGGCTTCATAAGTACGAGGAGCCGAGCTGCTGCTGTCTGTACGGAGGATGGAAATAGCTGAGCTCTAGGTTATTATCACATTTTCACTTGCAGACCCAACACTATTTTCTGGGACAACTGTCCTAAGAAAATTTTAGGGACCATGTATCGCCATGTAGTGCAGACAAACCGCGGTTGTGCCCATGGCGGCTGACCAGATGCTTCTTTTCATTTTCCGTACACTTGTGCATTGAAACAAATGAAATCTGACAGGTTGGCATGAGCTACACCATTATCCCTATCTGCTTCTTTTCTATACATGACCTCCACTAGATAATCAAACACTTAGCAATAACCTACCAACACTGCAGAACAGTCGTCTCCACACTGTGGCCCTCCAGATGTTGTAAAACTGCAACTCCCAGCATGGCCAGACAGCTGTTGGGAGTTGTAGTTTTGCAACATCTCCACAGTTTGAAGACCACAGCTGTAGAACTAGAGATATTCAGGATGCCCACAAGTCACCTTCTGCAAATAGCTTTAGATACTTTCAATACATTAGCTACATCACATATTAAAAGGTGACATGGGGTCTGGGCAGGGCTGGTGCAAAGATTTTTAAAACCCTAGTCAAAAGCCTCCCCTTGACCCCACCCTTTGACATGCCCCACCTTACTACTGGGGAAACATACTGTAACAAATCTCCTCCTCATATTATCTCCTTACTGCTGCGGTGACACACTGTACCAAATCTCTTTCTCGTGTAATCACCTACTACTGGGGTGACACACTGTAACAAACCCCCTCCTCACATGACCGTGGTTCTGGCTTGGCTGGTGCTTCGGATGAGCGGTAGGTGCTTCAAATGCTGGCTGATTACTAACTTTTTTTGCGGCAGGCAGAGCGGCACCCTTGTTAACCCCTTAAGGACGAAGGGTTTTCATTTTTTCCTCATCATCTAAAAATCATAACCATTTAAATTTTGCACATAAAATTCCATATAATGGCTTATTTTTTGCGCCACTAATTCTACTTTGCAGTGACATTAATCATTTTACCCAAAAATCCATGACGAAATGGGAAAAAAATTCATTGTGCAACAAAATTGAAGAAAAAATTTTATTTTGTAAATTTTGGGGGCTTCCCTTTCTACGCAGTGCATTTTTCAATAAAAATAACACCGTATCTTTATTCTGTAGGTCCATACGGTTAAAATGATACCCTACTTATATAGGTTTGATTTTGTCGTACTTCTGGAAAAAATCATAACTACATGCAGGAAAATTTATGTTCAAAATTCTCATCTTCTAACCCCTATAACTTTTTTATTTTTCCGCGAACGGGCCGGTATGAGGACTAATTTTTTGCGCCGTGTTCTGAAGTCTTTATCGGTAACATTTTTGTATTGATCGGACTTTTTGATCGCTTTTTATTCATTTTTTCATTATATAAAAAGTGACCAAAAATACACTGTTTTGGACTTTGTAATTTTTTTGTGCATACGCCATTGACCGTGCGATTTAATTAATGATATATTTTTATAGTTCGGACATTTTCGCATGCGGCGATACCACATATGTTTATTTTTATTTACACAGTTTTTTTATGGGAAAAAGGGGGTGATTCTAACTTTTATTAGGGAAGGGGTTAAATGACCTTTGTTAACTTTTTTTTTTGCAGTGTTATAGCTCCCATAGGAACCTATAACACTGCACACACTGATCTCCTATGCTGATCCCTGCAGAGCCATAGCTTTGCAGGGATCAGTCAGATAGGGGCTCGATTGCTCAACGATCGGACGCCGCGGAGTAAGGTAAGGAGACCTCCGCCTGCGTCCCAGCTCATCGGAACATCGCGATTTTATCGCAATGTCCCGATCAGCCCGACTGAGCTGCCGGGAAGCGTTTACTTTTGCTTTCAGCCACGGCGGTCAACTTTGATCACCACGTCTGAAGGGTTAACAGTTAACAATGATCGATGCCGCGCGCTGTTAGCCCAGGGTCCCGGCTATGATTAGTAGCCGGGACCGACCCGGTGTGATGCAGGGTCACGGCGTGACCCCGTTTTAAACACCGGGACCGGGCGTAGGGCGTATAGGAACGTCCTACGACCTTAAGGAGTTAAAAGAGCGCTCTTGGCAGCTGCCTATTTTGCCTAAAGGCATAACGGGCTCTGGGTCTGGGACTGTCTTGATCTACACTGCTTCATCATATTAAGAAGATTTGGAAGTCTTGGAATCGATTTATTCTTTTCACAATGCAAATTAATGTAAAAAAAAAAAAAAAAAGAATCCAAGCTTCCCATAACATTGGATTCATACATATTCATCAAGTTTAAGCAAGGAGGTGAAGGGAAGGGGTATATACATTTCTATATAAGCATTAATGTTATTTTGTTCTGGAAATGTATCAAACCCTGTTTTGAAGCCCTCAACTGTTCCTGTTGTGACCAGTTCCTGAGGTATACTATTCCATAAATTCACAGTTCTTATGGTAAAGAAGGTATGTCGCCCCTTGAGACTAAACTGTTTTTTTTTTCTCCAGAGGGAGGGAGTGCCCACTTGTCTTTTGACAGGGTTTTACCTTGAACAATTTTTCCCCATATTTTTGTATGGGCCATTTATATACTTAATTAAGTTGATTAAATATAGGCATTAGTAGGCATTTTTCTGTTAGCTAGCAGTAACACATCTACCTTCGCTTGTTTTTTGTTTTCCATTATTATTCTACTTCCATTTATTTTTATTTTTTATGTTTATATTGTGGTGTTTAGCATTTCCATTTAAAACATAAGGCAGCCTGTAGGATATTTATCTGTCATTGTGGGAAAATGTTCGCTTTACGACAGGGAATGCTGGAAAAGAAAACTGTATGTGAAAAGACTACTGAGCGTCTCTGCAGTAATGCTTTCTGTCATTAACAAGCTGTAAGAAAACGGCAAGGTCTTAGCATTTTTGCAGCCTTGCACGATAAAGACAAATAAGTATATCATGCTGTAAATCCACTATTGCTCTTCAATTGTCAGGAACAGCCATAGCCTCCATGCATATACTGTATGCAGACCAAAAAGGCACACGACATGTTGTTCCAAATAGCCCTACACAAGATTATTACTGCAGTGCTTTAAAATTTTCATGTGCATTATAAATATTTATAGGGTGACGGGGTTTCTCCTCCACTGTTGCGCATTTCCCGGGAGAGATCTAATAAATTAATACAGCCCCCCCTCTTTTTCCCTCCGACACTGAGAGAAGTTCAAAGCTGTCACATAATTCTCAGGATAAACTGTACCCACCTCCCAGACACTGAGCTGATAGGTGCAGATGTGTCCTGCAGCTGATTCGGTGTCTGCAGAGCATTGCACCTAAGTCATTACACTGTAGCGATGATGCAGAGGCTTGTCCTTTCATTATACTGTACATGGACTAACAGCTAGTAACAGGTTTTATCTTCTTACACCAGTGTTTCCCAACCAGGATGCATACAGGTGTTGCAAAACTACAACTCCCAGCATGCCTGGACAGCCAAAGGCTGTCCAGGCATGCTGGGAGTTGTAGTTTTGCAACATATGGAGGCACCCTGGTTGGGAAACACTGCATTACACTATAATACTTAGAGCACATGCCATACATAATGCCTTCTAGTGCAGTGCTACACGATTGATTTCTACTGATTCCGCTGCATGGCGCAGGATATTTTACTTTTACTTAGGCAGTGATGAATATTTAATATCCATACATTAAACGCTGTGTTGTCTGGCAGTTACAGAACCGCACAAATATCCAAATATTATTCAATTTGATCATTAACAGCTTTGTGGATTTTCTCATTGACCACTTGTCCTTATATGAAGTGACATCAACCCTCCTTATCCTATAGAATTTGACCCTCACCTCCCCAGACAGCATTATCAGGAATCACAAGAAAACCACTTTTAAAGGGATTGATCAGGGTTAAATTATTCATATATGTGTATATATATATATATATATATATATATATATATAGATAGATAGATAGATAGATAGATAGATAGATATATAGATATATACAGGGTGGGCCATTTATATGGATACACCTTAATAAAATGGGAATGGTTGTTGATATTAACTTCCTGTTTGTGGCACATTAGTATATGTGAGGGGGGAACTTTTCAAGATGGGTGGTGACCATGGTGGCCATTTTGAAGTTGGCCATTTTGAATCCAACTTTAGTTTTTTCAATAGGAAGAGGGTCATGTGACACATCAAACGTATTGGGACTTTCACAAGAAAAACAATGATGTGCTTGGTTTTAACGTAACTTTATTCTTTCATGAGTTATTTACACGTTTCTGACCACTTATAAAATGTGTTCAATGTGCTGCCCATTGTGTTGGATTGTCAATGCAACCCTCTTCTCCCATTCTTCACACACTGATAGCAACACCGCAGGAGAAATGCTAGCACAGGCTTCCAGTATCCGTATACACTGCTATATACTACTATATACACCGCAGGAGAAATGCTAGCACAGGCTTCCAGTATCCGTAGTGTCAGGTGCTGCAGAATGGGCAAAACAAAAATTGGAACAGGACCCTCAGTTTACGCGGTAGATTTTGTTCAGTGATGAGGCAAACTTTTATGTGAATGGTGAAGTTAACAAACAAAACCACCGCTATTGGTCGGACACTAACCCACATTGGATAGATCCCTCCAAGACTGTTGGAACACAAAAATTGATGGTATGGTGTGGTATATGGGGTACAAAGATAGTGGGGCCATTCTTCATCAATGGAAACCTCAAGGCCATTGGATATGCGAAATTGCTACATGATGATGTGTTTCCCTCTTTATGCACTGAAGCTGGCACGTTCCTTGAGTTTTTCCAGCAAGATGGTGCACCACCACATTATGGGTGTCAGGTCCGAGCATTCCTAGATTAACAGTTTCCTGGAAAGTGGATTGGTCATCGTGGGCCAGTTGAATGGCCCCAAAGGTCTCCCGATCTGACCCCCTTAGACTTTTATATTTGGGGTCATCTGAAGGCAATTTTCTATGCTGTGAAGATACGAGATGTTTAGCACCTGAAACTACGGATACTGTAAGCCTGTGCTAGCATTTCTCCTGCAGTGTTGCTATCAGTGTGTGAAGAGTGGGAGAAGAGGGTTGCATTGACAATCCAACACAATGGGCAGCACATTGAACACATTTTATAAGTGGTCAGAAACGTGTAAATAACTCATGAAAGAATAAAGTTATGTTAAAACCAAGCACATCATTGTTTTTCTTGTGAAATTCCCAATGAGATTGATGTGTCACATGACCCTCATCCTATTGAAAAAACAAAAGTTGGATTCAAAATGGCCGACTTCAAAATGGCCACCATGGTCACCACCCATCTTGAAAAGTTTTCCCCCTCACATATACTAATGTGCCACAAACAGGAAGTTAATATCACCAACCATTCCCATTTTATTAAAGTGTTTCCATATAAATGGCCCACCCTGTATATATATATATATATATATATATATATATATATACTGTGCACAGTCATCGCCGTAAATGTTGGTGATAAGGATGACCCTTATGATTCTAATTTCTGATCAATATATTAATACTTATATGCCTTTGCTAATGCTCCAGAAAAACATCATTTTCCTTATGAGACATATCAGCTTGCTATTTGCTAGTAACTAAGATGAAGACCTTGGGATGAAGCAAGAAGATGTAAGATAAAGAAAAGGTTGGAAGCAAGAGTCAAAACATATGAAGAAATATAGACTGTGCAGAAGGACAGATACATCCATAATTTTCTGGTAGATCAGGGAAAAGGCAACATAAGTGACCTATTGCTGAGAAAGAAATTAATGCTTTATATGCTAATCTATACAGATGCAAAACTCAAATAACCAATCAAAATATAACATGATGATTTTGACGTGATAACTAACCTCCCCTTTTTGTCAAATGTAAAAACCAATGTACTTCCATATAATAAACAGAACTCTTTGGGACAGCTCTTTAGCTTCCTGCTGAGAAGGTCTGGTGTGTATTTCTTGTGTCGACACTCAGCAGTATACAGCAGCAGTCACTCACATTTTAAGGCCTAAACAGCAGCCAACCTTGACATTGGCACCCTTGAAATTTTTTAAGAAAATTAAGTATTTCTCACAGAAAAGGATTGCATTAACACATGTTTTGCTATACACATGCTGATCCCCTTTGTGTGTATTGGAACTAAACCAAAAAAGGGAGGGAAAAAAGCAAATTGGACATAATGTCAAACCAAACTCCAAAAATGGGCTGGGCAAAATTATTGGCCCCCTTTCAAAACTGTGGAAAAATAAGATTGTTTCAAGCATGTGATGCTCCTTTAAACTCACCTGGGGTAAGTAACAGGTGTGGGCAATATAAAAATCACACCTGAAAGCAGATAAAAAGGAGAGAAGTTCACTTAGTCTTTGCATTGTATGTCTGTGTGTGCCACACTAAGCATGGACAACAGAAATAAGAGAAGAGGACTGTCTGAGGACTTGAGAACCAAAATTGTGGAAAAATATCAACGATCTCAAGATTACAAGTCCATCTCCAAAGATCAAGATTTGCCTTTGTCCACAGTGCGCAACATTATCAAGAAGTTTGCAACCCATGGCACTGCAGCTAATCTCCCTGGGCGTGGACGGAAGAGAAAAATTGATGAAAGTGTCAACGCAGAATAGTCTGGATTGTGGATAAGCAGCCCCAAACAAGTTCCAAAGACATTCCAGACATTCAAAACTGGGCATTACTGCAGGAAGCAGTAATTAAGAGGGCCAGTAGTGTAGGAGCGAAAGCTGCAGGGGATCAGGATGAGTGAGTATGGCTTCTTTTTCATTTTATTTTTTCATCACCCGGCTATATAGATATATATTGTATATTGTATCTGCAGAAAACCCTATTAATGCCTTGTACTACAAGCTGTGTAAGGGATTTATTGTGACTTCCCCTTGTTAAATGTTCTCTGTAAATATCACTGTCCATCACACACAAGTCAGTATACTTGTATCACTGATAGATCCAGCTACTAGAGATCAGCTCCAATTGTCTACCAGACACCAGATAGAGAATGTACTATGGACCACGAGCCATGCCCAATAAATCATTAATACCTAGCATTGAAAGCTGAATATATATAAATCAACCACCTCTGTTGAACAGATACTACTCACAGTTTGTGCATGGTACATTGGGGAAGATTAATCAAAACCTGTGCAGAGGAAAAGTTGATAATTTGCCCATAGCAACCAATCAGATCGCTTCTTCAATTTAAAAAAATGTCTCTGAAAAATGAAAGAAACAATCAGATTAGTTGCTATGGGCACTTTTTTCCTGCACAGGTTTTGATAAATCTCCCCCAATGTCTCTATAGAAAGACAAGGAAAACAGGCGACACCAGCCAGAGCTCAGCCAAAACTCTACGACAATAGAAAAAGTTGAGCTGCCACTGCTATTTGGAAGAACTGAATACATTTGTATAACAAGGCCATAGTGATAAAAATAGCTATAAAAAGGACTGTGTGCATAACTAGAAATAAGATGCAACCTGGATAGAAGTATGCAGTACTGCTTCTTTTTATGTGAAAACCACTGAAGAGCCTTTGCCCATACCTGGGAACAAAGAACCAGTGGAAATATTCAGAAAAGATGGCACTTCTAATACTATCATATTGTTGTAATTGTAATTTCCTAGCTCTAAGCATTTAAAGGTGCATTCCCAATACAGTGACAGTCAATTTATTAAAAAAAATATTTATATGACTAAAATATACAATATATGTGAACCTTGGGCTCCCAATAAACTAGTTCCTGTATCTCCCGGCCAGGTTCTTAGGCACAAGCATTGCATATGCATGTGAAGAAGCTCTCTGACTGCCCACCTAAGTGCCAATCGAAATGAATAGAATGGTTACAGGCATGCTACATGTATGTATTGTAAAATTGCACCATAATGTTGGTGTGTAGAATATTAATGTAAAGCGAGCCGATCCACAGTTGGTGTAAAACGTCTACACACCCATACAGCATGAGCCAATGTGAAATATTTGGCACATTCTGGAATGTCTAGAAATTGCCCTAATACAGTATATTACATATATGTAGAGAATCATTTTTAGGACCATGATTGATGTGATGTTACCTTTTGTTCCTATGAATGCCATCAGCTGGAATTCTTCAGTTCTGTTGCTGAGCAGTCATAGATTGGAAGCCCACCTACTGATCAGGAAGATAGGCCTTCGGCAGGGATCCAATATTTCTTTTTACAAATATGCCATGGTTGACATAGGAAAACCTTTTAAATGGAATATTTCATCAGGAAAATGACCTGTTGCTTAAATCCAGTTTTTATATTAAACAGATTTTTTAGGATTTTTTTTATTTTACTATAAAAATTCTATAAAAATGTTGCAGGGGGTCACATGGTCAGATATCAGAACTATGGGAGACAGTTTATTCTTTCATCACAGCACATATGGACCAAAGTGTGCAGTGACGCAAGAAACAGCTGTCGCCCATTGTTCTGATATTTGACCATTTGACCTCAAATAAAATTCCCTCTGTGGTGAGTACCGCTATTATCTTTTCCCTTGTGAATTTGGATTTCTTCCTGTCCTGTACAGATGACTTCCCAGTAGTGCTCCTCTTCTCATCACAGACAGGAGTACATTGAAAGGTGACACCAGTAAAGAGATAACAGAGGTACACATAAAGCTGTTGCTTACAGCTCAGCCTCCTCTTCCCTCTGGGTATGCCCAGACACTTTTCCCCTTCATCTGAATGGGACAGCTTTATTCTATTGTTACCTATGTCCATAGGTCCTGCTGTAAACCATAACTCTAAACTAAATTGAAAAAGGCTTAAATCCAGATGGTACCCCCATAATAATTTATAAAACATGAAATAAGAAAATTACAATACAAGAAAATAACCCCAAAAAATGACCTAAAGGTGCAACATATTGGTGATAACAATAATGTGCAGAATGTACACAAAATGTACACAAATATCTAATATACATACATATCTACTATACTGTACATACCATGCGTTAAAAAAAAAATTACTTATTGTTTCACAGGTCATAACTCAATAATACACACAGAAAAAAGAACGAAAGAAACTAGACTCATGTATTTGTTCCATGAAGGCACAGACATTAGACATTAGTAAGGTAGTGAAAGGCACGCTCATATTTTTATGCACTGTCAGCTGGTAATTTGCTCTTTTGAGCTGTTAACGGATGTAGCAGTATAGAATTGTGTTTAATGGGATGTTATGTATAAGGCAATATATGTTATGTTTGGTGTATTGCAGTCAATTATGGATAGAGGAGCAGCTATGAAAAACTGGCATCAGTGCACAGTAATATTAATAATGCATTAAAGAGTCTATGAGCAAATATTAAATCCACATGACATGCACTATGTACTTTCTTACATTCATGTATATCACTTAATGGTGCCTCATGTCTCATATCTATGTTCCTAATGGAATAGTAAATATGAATCATAAATAATCTCCACTGAGTAATACATATACATGTAATATCTAATACATGTTATTTTTAAGATAACTTCTGTGGTATACACACTCACACACAGATATATATATATATATATATATATATATATATATATATATATATATTATAGAAGTTTTCTTAAGAATAACATATATGAGGTGCTGTGTTAAGTGTTTGGTATAGTAAATAAGCATTATGTTACATTAAAAATGCATACAAAATACTGAAGGAAAAATCAATATCCTGTCTTTTTTCTGTTGTTTTGTCCTATAGTTTACTTACAGTATGTAGTATTATATTACAATATTACACTATTTTCTGCATCTGGGGAAAACTGAACATCCCACAGCTAGTCCTGTAAGATGTAATGTCAAATGCCTTGTGTAACATTGATTTAGTGTGTAACCTATGGCATCCTGGAAATTTAAGTTTAGCAACAGGTGAAGGGCAACAGGTTAACCAACATTGCTGGATTAAGTAATGTATTATGCCATTTAACACATTTTATTTTTCATGGAAAAATCCCAGGGGTCAAGACCAGGGAAAAAAGTGTGAGAGCTCATCCAAGATTTCCTCTCAAGGGCTGGTCCTGCAGGACTGCTGCTAATAGGAAAATTTTTTCTGCTGTGGAAATAGTGAAGGGACTTAGTTCCCATGCGTTTCTGCAAGACTTAAGAGCTTTACTTTGGGGTACGCTGATCATCCCCGCCCCCCAGTATGCAGTTTGCACCCTGTAGGTAGCTTGCCCCGTGTAGTTAGTACCGCCTGTAGGTAGTTTGCACCCTGTAGGTAGCTTGCCCCATGTTGGTAGTACCGCCTGTAGGTAGTTTGGCCCTGGTAGGTAGCTTGCTGCCTGTAGGAATATTACCCAGATATATATAGTGTGCCCCCCATAGGTTGCCCTTTGTTTCCTGTGTGTTGGCTGGTTTCTTGTCCATATAATGCTGTCCTATGGAGAGGCAGGTGACAATAAATGTCACTCTGCTTCACCCATAGTGTTACATTGTGCAGGCACAGTGGAGGAGGCAGAGTGATGTGTATGGTCACATGCTTCTCCATAGGATGCCATGATATAGACAGGCAAACCTGCCAGCACACTGGAGAATGGGGGAGCAAAGCTATAGTTTAACAGAGCAGTGGAGTAAGTTCGGTCAGCTTATGGCACACCTTGCCGCAGCATACTGGTAGGAAAACACTGATGTAGGGGTGGACTATGCTGTGACTTATTTGTAGCGCTAATAACTTATTTCAACTATGGTTCTACAGATACAGTCCAAAGCAATACTGCATTGGACTGTATCTGTAGAATCCAGGAGCAGTGCTACATAAAGTTACAATGTAGCCCCGGCCTTACACTGTCATTACATATCAACATCCATCTTCTTCCGATCTAGCTAAATATAGGACCGAATGACATTGTAATGGAAAATGTAATGAAATAGTACTGGTTAAAAGCAAAAGTTTGTAAAATGGAGCTACTAGGGCCATTTAATATTCTAAAGCTATTTCTTTTTCTCTGGTACCTCAGATGCATGTTTTTAAAGAGCTGTGTACACCTCAGGGTCTTAAAGTGGCAATCTCAAGATTATTACTTAAAGGGGTACTCTGGTGCTTACACATCTTATCCCCTATCCAAAGGATAGGGGATAAGATGCCTGATCGCGGGAGTCCCGCAGCTGGGGACCCCCGTGATCATGCACACGGCACCCCATTTGTAATCAGTCCCCGGAGCGTGTTCGCTCCGGGACTGATTACGGTTGACCGCAGGGCCGGCGGCGTGTGACGTCACGCCCCTGCCCCCGTGTGACGTCACGCTCCGCCCCTCAATGCAAGCCTACGGGAGGGGGTTTGATAGCTATATAGCCGGCCCTGCGGTCGACCGTAATCAGTCGTGGAGCGAACACGCTCCGGGGACTGATTACAAACGAGGTGCCGCGTGCATGATCACGGGCGTCCCCAGCTGCGGGACTCCCGCGATCAGGCATCTTATCCCCTATCCTTTGGATAGGGGATAAGATGTGTAAGCACCGGAGTACCCCTTTAACTCCTTTCCTTAGGATAGGTGATTAGTGACTGTTCTACGGAGGGCCTGACTGCTAAGACCCCCACTCACTGCTGGGTTTCTTGCCCCCCAAGTGAGTGGAGTAGCTTCGAACATGGGCCCTACTCCTCCATTTATTCATCATAGGCTTGTCGAAGATATCCGAGTGATATACTCACCTATCTTTGGCAGTGCCATGGAGAGGGACAAGGATTCTACGTTTTTGTGATCAGCCCCCCACCAATCAGCTACGTGGCACCTATCCTGTGGATAGGCTATAGGTTATACTCCTGGGATAACACCTTTAGTGATGCAGACAGTACCAGAAGAGTTGCAAATTACTGGGATGTACAGAAGATATAAAAAAATAAAAAAAAAAAAAGGTTTTCCCTAACTTTATAGTATAGTATGTTTGCAAAGGCTACTGCTGCTGAAACTTAGTATTTTTGTTAAAATAAAAAGAACTCCAGCTTTTGCACAAGATCCTGAGCCTTTTTGGTGCTGTGATTCCTTGGACTTTTGTTTTCTAACTTTATATTAGCTGATTCCGACAGCATTCATTTAAGGGACCAGAGCAAAAGAACTACTAGACCTGCTTTGTTAAAGGGGGTACTCCGGTGGAAAACTTTTTTTTTTTTAAATCAACTGGTGCCAGAAAGTTAAACAGATTTGTAAATTACTTATATATATATTTAAAATAAATTATTACACAGGATTTAGGCTTAAAGGGGTAGTCCGGTGAAAACCTTTTTCTTTTAAATCAACTGGTGGCAGAAAGTTAAACATATTTCTAAATTACTTCTATTAAAACATCTTAATCCTTCCAGTACTTATGAGCTGCTGAATACTACAGAGGAAATTATTTTCTTTTTGGAACACAGTGCTCTCTGCTGACATCATGAGCACAGTGCTCTCTGCTGACATATCTTTCCGTTTTAGGAACTGTCCAGAGCAGCATATGTTTGCTATGGGGATTTTCTCCTACTCTGAACAGTTCTTAAAATGGACAGAGGTGTCAGCAGAGAGCACTGTGCTTGTGATGTCAGCATAGAGCTCTGTGTTAGAAAAAGAAAAGAATTTCCTCTGTAGTATTCAGCAGCTAATGAGTACTGGATGGATTAAGATTTTTTAATAGAAGTAATTTACAAATCTGTTTAACTTTCTGGCACCAGTTTTCAGCCACCGCTTTAAGTGACACAATAGACCTATCTTTATTATATTTATATTATGTGCGTTGATTTTTGTTGTTTTAGAAGGAGAATATTTGATAAAAGTGTAGAGGAAAAAAGCTTTCTTGCATTTTTTATTAGCACAGACCGACTGTTGTCCTCTCCGCCATATGCAGAACACAAGCTGCTTTAAATGCACAACCATATTGGGAATTTGTGTCTAATAAAGAAAGTGTTTGTGATAATTGATATCTTTTAGGAAATGTAATTTGGTAAAGGACATATTGGGGGAGATTTATCAAAACCTGTGCAGAGAAAAAGTTACTGAGTTGTCCATAGCAACCAATCAGATCACTTCTTTCATTTTCAAAAGGGCCTCTGAAAAATGAAAGAAGCGATCTGATTGGTTGCAATTGGCAACTCAGCAACTTTTCCTCTGGACAGGTTTTGATAAATCTCCCCCATGATCTCCATATTTCCCTTTTATGCTCCATTTAAACTTAAAATATACACATTTACCCAGCACAATGAATATAAAGATGTGCGTATGATGACAACAACAATTGCTATTGCTAGAAGAGAATGAAATAAGGTTATCTGAAAGACACTGTAGATTATTTTGGCACAGGCAGAGCAGCTGCGTTCATGAAGAACACCTATATGTCCCGTGGGTATTAGTTTTTTATCTAGTTTTGCCTGAATGGACCCATGATGATAATTCACAAAAACAACACACTACTGTCAGCTCGGGGTAGGATTACAGCATCCTCTCTACACTACATGTGACTGGGGGAAGGGAGAGAGTGGATGACTGAAGCTGGTGTCGTGAGGCACTCTGTAGGAATAGGAAATAATTAAATCTCAACAAAGGAGAAAAAAAAGATGTCAAAATCCCCATTCTATTTTTATACTATCCGTATACTTATAAAACAATTGATAAAGGTCACACGGAGTGACTACGAAAAGGAAGATGACATTTCCCGCTGGCACATGTCTTTCTCCTCATTACCAGGTATGTTTAAACACACTTCATTATTTCCATTCACTTTGCTCCTCACTAGTATAATGTATCCTGGCTCTGCTAGAAAGCGCACACATGCCACACACTCTAATGACACTGATGCTACATGGCACTTGTTATCTTGCAGCACTGCTGACTGTCATCCACTAGGGTTCTTTAGCCCAGCAAAGCTACATCTCTCTGCTCATCCCGCAGCAGTTCAGCTTTGTGATATTATCTTCAAACAACACCCGTGGGGTTAATTTCCAGAAGGCGGTCTTGCATCAAAGAAACAGCTTGGATGGGCCGCACTTCAGAACCAGCCAAACACACTAAAGTTTATGAACTAGCAAATAAAAAAACGTAAACATGGCATCTGCCCTGTCATTCCTTAACCATGACTGTGGCTGAAGCTTGCTAAGCAAGGGTTGGTCAACCTTGTAGTAGTGATGCCCTACATCCCGCCGCTGGGAATCTTGCACATCTGGTGCCAGACAAAGGTCACACACTTATGTCTTCTCATTTCCAGGAGCATATGTTCTGCTGGCATGCTTGAGCCTCAGGTCTTGGCACTAGGGCATGGCTCACTGTCAGTGTGCACAGTGCTGTTTTTTTCTGTTTTGTATTCACACAAAATTATCAAATGACTTTTTGTCAATATTTAGTTTTATGAATCATTTATGATGTTAAAAATAGCAGAACATTACATCTGCTTGAAAACTCAAGTGAGAAAACATCTATATGTATAAATGAGGTCTCCGAGGTGGTTTTGCACTAATAGTAGCCTATCCAAGTGCACCGGTTTAGGTTTATAGGACCAAAATGTATAAACATAAGCCACCAACATCACTGGAGCCTCTTTTCCTGATATTCTGAATCAACTGGATAAGCACATTAGGATTATAGGTTAGATATTCTTTCTACTGCCTTATATAACTATAATGAAACTATCTAGTCTTGCTTTTAGTATTGTTCTTTTTATCTCACCTTTTATTAGTGATGAGAAGCAGGGGCCATATTCAAATTTGCAATATTTCGTGAATATATTCACAATTATTTGTCCTATATTCGCGAAATTCGCATATTCGCTAGCTTCATTCACTTGTTTTTTCTATGCAAAAATTTGCATTGATAATTCACCTAAAAATTTGCATAAAAATTAGCATGTCAAAAAAAAAAAAACGAATATTCATTATAATGAATGTATAGCACTATATTCTAAATATTTGTGAAATTGCGAAGTGCCGATATTCGCAATAAAAATTTGCATTAGGAATATTCGTGCTCATCACTACCTTGTATAGTATAATTAAACTATATTATGAAACATAAAGTAGCCACTATTCTGGTCTTCTGCAATAGACACCATATCATAGGAAGATTTCTCGAAATTTTGTTGTTACTGAAAAAGCGTCATATACCAAACTTTGCTGTAGAAATGCACCCATTATTCTTCTGTTGTAGTATGGTAAATATTTTCTGTAATAGCAATGTTATACAATGTCCAAACAATACTGCTATATAACTTGTGTGAAAATTTGGGTAGTCACAAACCTAGAATGCTAGACTGTGCACTGAAAGCCAACACCCAGTAACCTTTTTCTCCTTTGAATGCTTCTGAGCCGACATCCTGGGAAATTCAGAGCATTGTAAAAAAAAAAAAAAAAAATCAACACTGAAAAATGTTGGTGTCTGGGGCTAGGAAACTAAACTTACATTTATGTACTATCTAATAAAACACTCACGAAAAGCATATTTGAGATACAGTCAAAGCACGTAAAAAGCCAAAGCACATAAAATCATGGGATGCACCAACAGAGGCATAGATGCTCATGACAAAAACAGTTTTTGTCTCTATACAAATCATTTGTCATATTGAATATTGTCTACAATTTTGGGCACCTGTATATAAGATGAACATGTCTGAACTGGAGAGGGTATGAAGGAAGGGATACTATGGTTATTAATGGAATGGGTGGATTACAGCGCCCTGTATAACACTGTTAGGTCACCTAAGAGTCGTTCTATGCACTTCTGAGCTGATTTAAGTCAAAGTTAATTTTAAAGTTATGGCAACATGTATGGCTATAGGTAAATGTTTGGTACATGGTGGTATCTATCAGGTTGAATAAAAACACACTAGACTGGCAGATTTTTAATTCTTTTTAAAATTTATGTCCAAAAATAACCCTTTTTGGAGGCAGATGTATCGAAAGAAGCAAATACTTTTTTTCAAGTGGCCCAAAACTATCCCATTTTGTAAGTAGCAATAGGTTTTGTGCCTGAAAAATATTGAAGCAATGGCTTTTTACAAGCTGTTAAAAAAGTGATTCCCATTTTGGGGCATAGCAACAAGTTGGACCTCCTAGAAAGTGCATAAAAGTAACACAAAACCCTCTATGCTGCTTTTTACAATATGTGTAAAACAAAAAGCTGTCTCACTTAAGTTCCAAGAAAAGCAGATTTTGCACTCATAAAACAGATGCAGAATGCTTCCTGCTGCTTTACTACACTTATTACATATGTGTGGTCCTACTCTTATTTGTGTTGTTTACTGCTTAGTGTCCCTCACAGAGATCTTCACCTAACACTTGCTATCTCTGAAATGGCTGTTGAGGATAGGCACATAGGGGGTTATTTATCATTGTCTTCTATTGCTTTTTTTGGTCTACATTTGAAATTTTATAAACATTTTTGTGCTAATTGCTGGGTTATTCTTTCTTTTTTTTTTCAAGGTTCTAAAATCCGTCATTTTGACCTTTTGGTGTTGCTAGACCATTTTTTAAAGTGAAGGATGCAGTGGTCACAAATTTATTATCTGCGTGTTTTTTATTTTTGCCCAAATTTTGCTACAAATAGAGCAAAAAAAAAAAAAAAAAGCAAATCTAGACCACCTCCTGACCAGGTGTAAAAAAGATTACTACTCCTGCCTTTTTGCCAAAAATAAAAGATCAGCCAGAGTGAAAGAGACAGAAAAAGGAAGGGAGAAAGATAGAGAGAATAAGGTAGAGATTAAGAATGTTTAAAGATATAATAAGTAAAACTTTTTAAAAAATGCAAAGGAAAAATAAGGCAGTTGTCCATATGAAACAATCAGATATATTTTTTAAGGTACAAAAAAGGAATGGTAAAGATGTAAGAAACAATAAGATTGTTAGCAATGGCCAACATCACACAATTTCATGTGCCCAAGTTTAAAAAAAATATTCGACAAAGTGATGATAACATTATAAAAAAGGTGAAAGGTAAAAAAAAAAATACCTGTTCAACTAAAACATCCATCTCTCGAACGATAGTTATTTTTTTTTCCTGGCCTGCGGCAAGGTAAACTACTACTCATATGTGAGGGAGACTCTCTTTGCAGACCTTCTTTTATTAATTTGCCTTAAAATTAAAACTAAAACAAATAAAGCCAAACACACAGACAAACAAGCTCCTCAAAAGCAGGGTAGAAAATGATCTGGGTGCAGATCTGCACGAAATGTATCATGGTCACTGCGACAAAATGATAAATTTGGAGTAGCACTGTGGGAAAAAAAAAACGCATCTAGACAAACAACAAAAATTATCTAGCCAAGACCATTATTAATAAATAACCCCCATAGGCTTTTACAGTCATGGGGCTTTGATATCACCCCTATAATGCATCTTGATTGCCTGTTTAAGATGCATTATGGGATTCCCTGAGGTCATGTGGTCCCTCCACCTTCTCTTTTCTGCCACGTGGAAGACGTCATTTTAGTAGCTTCTTCCAAGCATTCTGAAATTTGAGTTCATCCCAAACCAAACTTTTAGCAAAGATCGGACCCAACTAAGGTTCTACATGTTTGGTTTGCTTCTCTCTATCCATAACCTATTTGAAAACAGAAAGTTTATTTTCAGAACTTTAACAGTTAAATCACATAACTGTGTGGATCGCAAAAGCTATGGAGAGGATGACAGATGGGTGGGGGGCTTCAGTAAAGCAAGACGACGGCTGTTTCATGCCAGCGGGCCAAAAGAAGAACCTGCCGGTGTGAAACAGCCATCACTTCGCTTTACTGCACTCCTACATTCATCCATCACCCTCTCTTTTGCTTTTGTGATGTTATTTAATAAAGACGAAAAAGAAGTAACAGACTGGTTCATCTTTATTTTAGTTTTTAAGAACTACAGTGTGTTTTTTTTATATTTACGAATAAAAACAAGTGCAAACTGATAGAGAACAGCATTTGACAATCCCCCTAAAAATATGTATAGGCTTGTAGCTGGCAAAAATGAATTCAGAGTGATCCTATCCATCCTGAGTGAGTACCCTGCATATTCACATCACTTTTGGGATCCCGCTGCTTGCAGTTTGTCAGGTTGCCTGTATTTTATTGCGGGTAATAAATCAGTGCGAGGGTCAAATGGATCTTCTTTTTTATAACCTGGATAAAGAAGAGCCAGCCAAGTGACTAAAGCTGTTCATCAATATACATTTCTAGAAATGTAGTGGAACCATGCCGCAGTTTTTCTACATGACCTCTATTCGCAGCTTCTGTGACACTTCTTGATTAGCGGATGCGGCTCGCCTCTCGTGTTCCCATTCAGCACAGTAGACCATACTTCTCGCAGACTTTAAGATTAATGCATTCTTGTACTCTTTCTCTCAGCTTCAAAGGCTCCTGCTCTTGTATAATTGTTGTTTACAATGTCAGGGTAAACAAGAGACACACAAAAAATGGAAATTACCATAACAGGGGAGGTTTTTCATTTTGAGATGTGTGCATTTCTCAGCATGACGGCACGCACAGGGAGACGAAAGTGCAGGAAAATAAAGCGGTGGAGCAGGAAGGAGGAATAATCTTTTTTTATTACAGGTCCTATAACTCTGCGTCCAACATGCAATGAGATAAAGTGAACTGTGTATGGGACAGTAATTCATCTTTTATATCAGGAGCAGATTCACTCTGCTTTGTCCCTAGTTCCTGGCAGCTAATTTATAGACCTGCTTATACTTAAGGATGAACTTTTGAACAAGATTATGATCTTTCTTCTATCTCATAGATTTGGTTGTATTTCCCCATGTTTTCATTACTGGCTTCTCAGTGATACAGGGATTTATGGATGGATCTATAATACGCTGTGTGCAAGAAACTAGATGGATTTTTTTTTACAGTGCCGATCCTCCAATATCTATGTTTTCAGTCTGGTATTTTATAGATACAATAAAACTCACTTTTTATTAATGTCAAGCTCCTTTTTGATTATCCAATACTTTATGGTAAAATTTAAATGATAGTCATTGCAATATTACTCTACTACTTAAGTGTTTGCATTTTACGCTGTTTTCAATTAATTTCAACACAAGTTGTAAAAATAATATATATATATATATACATATATATATATATACACGTGTAGGTAGAGATGGTATGGACAGCATCAAACAAACACAAATGAGTCTATGTGAATATGTATCCAGCGAGGTGTCTGCCTCAGCTGAGCCAATCAATTAGAAACAGGCCGGGTAGCGGTGCTAGGACAAACAGAAAGGATAGCTAGCAAGATCATATGTCGGAAGAAGGTAAAGATATATCCGCACTCATCACCGGGTTCGGAGTAATTCGTTCCTATGTGGGGAAAGCCACGGGATCAGAGAGACGATGTAGCTTTGTGCACTGAGAGGCGATAACCGGCTATTTCGCGCATGTGCGCGAAATAGCCGGTTATCGCCTCTGAGTGCACATAGCTACATCGTATCTCTGATCCCGTGGCTTTCCCCACATAGGAACGAATTACGCCGAACCCAGTGGTGAGTGCGGATATATCTTTACCTTCTTCCGACATATGATATATATATATATATATATATATATATATATATATCAATCTGTTAAGACAAAGTGCTGTCCTTCTATAAATAGAGTTAGTTCTTTTTGTAATTCATACCATACCTAGATCCATCAGTGGTATGTAGCATGCTTGCTGATGGTTTCCAGGTAAGGAACATTTTTCTTTCTACATTAGACAGATTAAATTGGTGCAAATAAAATATGGAAATATAAATATGTGACAGATTTGTTTGATTTACATTTCTTTACTGTATGGCGCACAGATAAGTCGATCATTTTCATAGCTAAACAGTAAAGTACATCAATAAATCCAGATAGAGCAGTTCACCACCCTAGCATGCGCTAGACCAATGGTGCACAACCTTCTTTTTTCTCTTTATACATTGTCAGATTGTGCTGCTTCAATGGCCAGAATAGAATTTCTAGAGGCTTGGTTCATACCTTTTGACCTCTCGATTGGGCAGCATCCACACTGGCATTCAAGTGAGTTATTAATGGCCAGGGGATGAACCGCTGTTTAGCTGCAATACCATTAAATATGAAATTGCTTGCAATGAATTTAAGTGGAAAACTGGCCTGGCCTGAATATCAGTGTGGGTTTAGCTACATCGCTGCTGGACCTTGTGTTTTTTCATTATTATTTTTTTTTGTGCCTGGCTTTTTCACTGTTAGCAATCTGGATGGCACTGTTAATAATAGGAAGGACTCTAATAATGGAGAAGACAGTCTGCTGGCACTAAAAATAGGGGCACTGCTGATTCTATTAACAAAAGGGCGACTTTTTGCCACTATTAGTAATAAGAACACTTTGCTTGCAATAATAATAATAAGGACATTCTGCCTGCCCTATGAATAAAAGAGTACTCAGTCTGCACTATTAAAAACGCTCTCTGGGTCGTTTTATTTTTTTGACCATATCATGCACACTCCACACCATATTATGCCATGCACAGTACATGCCATATCATATCATGCGCCCTCCACACCATATCATATCATGTATACTACACGCCATATCATATAATGTATACTAAACACCATATCATATCATGCACACTACACACCATATCATATCATGCACACTAAACACCATATCATATCATGCACACTACACACCATATCATGCACCCTCCACACCTTATCATATAATGTATACTAAACACCATATCATAACATGCGCACTCCACACCATATCATGTATACTAAACAACATATCATAACATGCGCACTCCACACCATATCATATCATGTATAATAAACAACATATAACATGCGCACTCCACACCATGTCATATCATGTATAATAAACAACATATAACATGCGCACTCCACACCATATCATATCATGCACCCTCCACACCTTATCATATAATGTATACTAAACACCATATCACAACATGCGCACTCCACACCATATCATGTATACTAAACAACATATCATAACATGCGCACTCCACACCATATCATATCATGTATAATAAACAACATATAACATGCGCACTCCACACCATATCATATCATGCGCACTCCACACCATATCATATCATGCGCACTACACACCATATCATATCATTCGCACTATACACCATATCATATCATGTGCACTCTACATGGTGCTTTTTTGTCAGTTTTTTTCAGTTTTTGCCATAATATTTCAAAAAAACATAAAAATATTTCATTTTTTACATACATTTTGTCTAATTGCAGCAATAAAAAGGCCAAAAGCCACAAAAGTGTGGGGAAACATGAAGACTTTACATCTTTGATTGAATAGATTTTTTTTTTAAAGAGTGCTCTCTATCACCCAAAGTGCAAGAAAAAGTGCAAACGTGTCATACTAAAAAAAACGTGCACAAAGGATGAGGTCTATAGCAACAGTAGAGAGGCCCCCCAACAAACCTACCCTTCACCTCCAGGCCAAAAGGCACCGGCAAGGATCCAAGTGGCATCTGGCACTGTTCACATAGTCACCATCAGTGTCCATCTGCAAACATTTTGGAAACAGAGGAGTTAAATCTGTCTTACTCCACCCTGCCTGGCTGCAACTTTACCATCCACAGCATCGCATAGCCTCATCTCCTGCTTCCACGTGGGACCCCAATCCCGGACCTTCCACCGCTCCCGGCGTACCATCATCGCCAGACCCGTTGTAACACCCAAGCCGACTGACACTCCTGCCGGAGTGCCAGACTAGTGCCACCTGTCTTAAGCCGGCCAGCGAACGAGGTCTCCAGCGCTGAAACTGCTGCATGCTCCTCTGCCACCGAAGCTCACGGTATGCTACATTCATTTGCGCCCCCCTGCCAACGGGGCTGCTAAGGGAGACATACCAACTTGTGCCCCCTTCCATCTATTGGGGCACACAAGGAACATAAGGCTGCAACCTAACCATCATCATTTATCAAGCCAGAAGCAGTGGTGAGAGATACTCTGTATCATCCATTCATCAACTTTTTTATTGACTTCATGTTACAATTATTTTGCCATAAACCCAAACATCTATCCACACCTTTTGCGGATTTATTTTATTTTTATTTTTTATCTGCAGATTTATGGACTCATTAGAACATCAATTTATTCATATATTTTGGATATCTCACTAGGGCCCAGTGAGATTTTCATTAGATAGTGCCAGTGTAATGTGATATTTTGATACTGTTTTATACATTTATATATTATATTTTATAATCTGAATTAAAAAACAATTTCTGAGCAAACACTGTTACATCTATAATTGCCCACACCATTATGCACCATTGGTGAGGTCCTAGAGGCATAAGCTATAGGTTTTCATTATTTTACATTATTGTTGCCGGTGGGGTCCGGCTTTAGCTTTAACTGCCTCGGTCCTTCTGTTGTGAGCTGCACCTTATTTTAAGTTATCATAGGAAATATACTGTTTGAGAAAATCATTTCTGCTCTAAAAGAAACACAAAAATGGCTGAAAACCCATGCCTGCCACATCAGCTAAAACAGGTAAGCACAAGGCATACACAAGAATCTCCACATAATTCTCTAAAAAAGCTATGATGCACTGCATAAGAAAAACATATCCTGGAGTGCTTCTTTATTATTGTCTCTATTTATCTGCACAATTGTGAATGCAAATTTGGACTTTAAAAGATTAACTATGACATTCTGAGATAATGGTAGAGGTGAGCGCAGGGACACACAAGGGAACTGAACCAGGGAACAAAAAACATTGTGATGCTGGTATTATATTTGAATGCACTTCTGGCATCACAACCTTTTGAAATACAATCCACGAAAACTGTGTGACATAAATGTATATGTGTAACAGAAGATACTTTCCCCTGACTAGAACTTAGAGAAAACACCTATTACTGCAATGTGTATTTTTACCATGAACCAATAATTAGAAGGATCTCATACAGAATGCAGAAACTATAGATAGATATCCTATATACCAGGCTTTATTTACCATGATTGCTTAATGGGGCATGTGACATCAAGTGCTGGGTTAAGTTCATATTCATTGTTGGCAGAAATGTTGATTCCCAGTGACCCCCCCAACCTACGATGGCCCCGACATACGATCATTTCAACATACGATGGCCTCTCGGGGCCATCGCAAAAACGGCTATCCGGCAGCGCAGACTGCTTCAGCTGCCACCGGATAGCTGTTTACAGTGCCCCGTGTGGTCCGCTGACGATCACTTACCTGTCCTCGGGGCTCCGGCGCGTCCTCTTCGGGCTCCCCTGCATCGCCGGCGCTCTCCATCGTCGTCATCACGTCGCTGCACACGCTGTCCTGTCATCCAATAGGAGTGGCGTGCGTAATGACATGATGGCGGCGACAGAGAGCGCCGATGCTGGGGAAGCAGAGGCCTTGCCGGAGTGTCGGGGACACCCCGGGGACCCGGCGACAGCAATAGAGGGCGACATCAAGGGCAGCGGTGACGGTCCGGAGCGGCGGGGACAGGTGAGTACAACTTCCTCTACCAGTGGTCTTCAACCTGCGGACCTCCAGATGTTGCAAAACTACAACTTCCAGCATACCTGGACAGCCGTTGGCTGTCCGGGCATGCTGGGTGTTGTAGTTTTGCAACATCTGGAAGTCCGCAGGTTGTAGACCACTGTCCTATACTTTACATTGCACGGATCCCTCAACATACAATGGTTTCAACAAACGATGGTCCGTTTGGCACGGATTACCATCGTATGTTGAGGGACCACTGTATTCTCAATAGCAGGAATTGAATGGACAGTGGACAGTGTATATTTGTTGTATAATTACATATATAAAGCATGGACATTCTATGGAGAGATGAGGTATTCTAAAGGGGTGTCAAACATATTAGCACATAATTCTAAATATTGCTTTCCCTGTCATCTGTCATCATTTGACATTGTACCCACTGTATTTGCGTGTTCTTTATGTGTAACATACATTTTTCGGTTATGTCAGTTTTGAAAAAAGACTATAAGACGTTTCCTTTCCACTCACTCTTTTAGAACTTAGTTTTCTATTTTTGGAAACCCTTCTTTCGGTCTAACACTTTTGCCCGTAGCTTTGTATCATCAGCCATGTTTGTGCTTTAAATCCATTACCATTTGTGATTTCATTTAAATAATTCTAAACAAATGAAAACTGTGATTGGTCTCATCTATCCCAGTCCTAATGAGCTATTACATAGCGGCAGAAATCTAAGTAAATAATGCTGTAAAACAATGCAAACAATACCAGAATACTAAAATACTTCTTCCCCAAGTTCTCCATGTTTTGAGGTTAACACTCTTTTTTCAGTGGTGTTTTTTATGTTTGACGCTGAAATATATATTTGAATAGGATTTACAGGACGTAAATCCCATTAAAATTTATATTTCAGTGTCAAACATAAAAAACACCACTGAAAAAGAGTATTTACACAGAGAGGAAGAAGCATCAATATAGCCGATCAATTTGCCAATAACAAATTGTCACAGTACATTTCTCAGCTTTATCCATGTAGAGAACCTGCTATAGTTCAATGTGACTGGTTCATTTCTTAACCCCTTAAGGACGCAGGACGTAAATGTACGTCCTGGTGAGGTGGTACTTAACGCACCAGGACGTACATTTACGTCCTAAGCATAACCGCGGGCATCGGAGCGATGCCCGTGTCATGCGCGGCTGATCCCGGCTGCGATCTCGCGGGCATCCGCCATTAACCCCTCAGGTGCCGGGATCAATACAGATCCCGGCATCTGCGGGAGTTCGCGATTAAAATGAACGATCGGATCGCCCGCAGCGCTGCTGCGGGGATCCGATCATTCATAACGCCGCACGGAGGTCCCCTCACCTTCCTCCGTGCGGCTCCCGGCGTCTCCTGCTCTGGTCTGTGATCGAGCAGACCAGAGCAGGAGATGACCGATAATACTGATCTGTTCTATGTCCTATACATAGAACAGATCAGTATTAGCAATCATGGTATTGCTATGAATAGTCCCCTATGGGGACTATTCAAGTGTAAAAAAAAAATGTAAAAAAATGTAAAAGTAAAAGTAAAAAAAAAGTGAAAAATCCCCTCCCCCAATAAAAAAGTAAAACGTCCGTTTTTTCCTATTTTACCACCAAAAAGCGTAAAAAACATTTTTTATAGACATATTTGGTATCGCCGCGTGCGTAAATGTCCGAACTATTAAAATAAAATGTTAATGATCCTGTACGGTGAACGGCGTGAACGAAAAAAATTTTTAAAAGTCCAAAATTCCTACTTTTTTAATACATTTTATTAAAAAAAAAATTATAAAAAATGTATTAAAAGTTTTTTATATACAAATGTGGTATCAAAAAAAAGTACAGATCATGGCGCATAAAATGAGCCCCCATACCGCCGCTTGTACGGAAAAATAAAAAAGTTATAGGTCATCAAAATAAAGGGATTATAAACGTACTAATTTGGTTAAAAAGTTTGTGATTTTTTTTAAGCGCAACAATAATATAAAAGTATATAATATGGGTATCATTTTAATCGTATTGACCCTCAGAATAAAGAACACATGTCATTTTTACCAGAAATTGTACGGCGTGAAAACAAAACCTTCCAAAATTAGCAAAATTGCGTTTTTCGTTTTAATTTCCCCACAAAAATAGTGTTTTTTGGTTGCGCCATACATTTTATGATATAATGAGTGATGTCATTACAAAGGACAACTGGTCACGCAAAAAACAAGCCCTCATACTAGTCTGTGGATGAAAATATAAAAGAGTTATGATTTTTAGAAGGCGAGGAGGAAAAAATGAAAACGTAAAAATTAAATTGTCTGAGTCCTTAAGGCCAAAATGGGCTGAGTCCTTAAGGGGTTAAAAGCAAGATATATAAAAAAATATTGTAATTGTTTATTCCATCATTTCTGTATATTATAGATATATCTGTATTTGGGAAAGCTACAGAACAACCATCAACATCAGTTCTGCCTAGAGAAGTGGATGTGTAGCAGAAGGAGGCAGATTTGCATTGCACAGTTAAAGTTTTTTTTTTTAATCAACTGACACCAAAAATCTTAATCCTTCTAGTACTTATCAGCTGCTGTATGCGCTACAGGAAGTTCTTTTCGTTTTGAATTTCTTTTCTGTCTGACCACAGTGCTTTCTGCTGACACCTCTGTCCATGTCAGAAACTGTCCGAAGCAGGAGAGGTTTGCTATGGGGATTTGCTCCTGCTCTGGAAACTTCCTGACATGGACAGAGGTGTCAACAGAGAGCACTGTGGTCAGACAGAAAATAAATTTAAAAAGAAAAAAACTTCCAGTGGAGCATACAGCAGCTATAGCAACCAATCAATGTGAATCTTTCATTTTTTTAAAGGCCTGTGAAAAATGAAAGAAGCGATCTGATTGGTTGCTATGGGCAACTCAGCAACTTTTTCTCAGGGTAGGTTTTGATGAATCTCCCCCTAAGAGTTTTCAATAGAAGTAATTTACAAATCTGTATACATTTTCTGGCACCAGTGTATTAAAAAAAAAAAAAAAAAAAAAAAAAAGCTTTTCCACCTGAGTACCCCTTTAAGTACATTGGGGGAGATTTATCAAAACCTGTGCAGAGGAAAACTTGCCCAGTTGACCATAGCAACCAATCAGATCCCTTCTTTCATTTTTCACAGGCCTTCATGAAAATGAAAGAAGCAATCTGATTGGTTGCTAAGGGCAACTGCTCCACTTTTTCTCTGCACAGGTTTTGATTAATCTTCCCTAAAGTGTATATTTTTAGTGATTTATAGGGTTGTGAAACTAAGCTTGATATATTCATCAAGTGGCTGTAATAGAAACTCCCTTAAAAAGAAAAAAACTTCCCCAAGGGCTTATCATCTACTCTTTTAAAAGAACCTTTTTAACCTGTCTACTGTATGTTGTCACATCTTCTAGAGAGGATGACCTTATCAGTAAGTAATGATGGCTGGTATGATGGTTGCTTATCTGTGAACACATGCTCACTCCAGTACTCACCGACTTCACTAGAGATGGCACAAAGGATGACTAAGCCATGCTGTAACACACAAATGTCTCTACTTTTATCTTTCCCTAAATTTACTTTATATATATATATATATAATAGAATATTGTGAAATTATGTTTATGTAATGAGCTAGTCATCTTGGCACACATGTTAGAATATAATAAAGGGAAACTGACAGCCAATTCACCTTCACTAAACCCAATGCACAGGTTAATAGTGTGGGTAAACTGGATTACAGTAAGCTATATCTGTGGTGCAGTTTCCAGAGATACCGATTGTATTAGCCTTCATTGCTAATAGTCGGCTTTATGCAATGCGCAAAGTCGGCTATTAGCAATGGAGGCTAACACTCATTCGGGTAAATGATATCTCATTGTAATCCGGTTCACCCACACTATAACCCTGTGTATTGGGTTTAGTACGGATGAACCGGCTGTCAGTTTTCATTCCCGTCATGTTGGGAAAGGGAGAAGCGCAACCCTGTTCTCACCCAGAATCACTTTTCTTTCCTCCTTATGTATCTGCCCTAGATAGTGGATCCAAAGCTGGACAAAAGTCCCTCTGCTGGAATAAAGGGCAGGGTATAACACAGTGTGGGTTCCCAGCACAAGTGGCTATCCCGTGGTTGAGGACTGACTCGGGCTAGCATCATAAAGTGTTGGACCCGCTAACGTTCTGTATATATTAAATTATTTCTATGTTGTAAGATAAGAATAATATATTTTTGTATGTACATGTATGTACATTAATGTGTTACTGTGCCTTTAATGTGTGAGCAGCAGGCCCTATGTGACCATGTGAGCCAATGAGACCCCAAAAGATCCCTCTGTATAGTGAGGTACAGGGGAGGAGTTAGTCAGTTGAGTCTAGTGCTGGACATTGTTCAGTAAAGTACCATCCAGACACCTGAACAACAGCTAAGCTCAGGTGTGCTGAGTCGTGTGTCCTAAGCTGAGGCCTACTTCAGTTTACTACTGGTCATCCTACAAGTGTCACTCGCAGGAGAACTATATGTCCCTGCAGAATCAGTTACAGTGCTTTGGAAGGACCCTAGCTACCAGAACCTCAAATTCTACAATTCCATCTTGTGAAAAGCACCACAAGTCTCAGAATGGCAACAAGGTCGCAAGGGGTACGCTGCACTCTCACACCAAGGCCAGCTGTTTGTGTTTTACCAACTTCACAAGCTCAGTAAGAGCAGTTAACCATAACCAGATGTGAGTGTGTTTATTGACTCATCATGTCTTTCCCAGGAAGACTGCTTCCCACCTTCGGACCGTGGTACGGACAAACGGTGCCCTGGCGTCACGAAGTGATTGAGGTATGTCTTACTAACACCCAATGGCCACCACAACAGTCCAATTAAAATAAACAAAAAAAAAAAAAAGGGATAAACAAACAAACTGAAGTAGACTGAAGCTTTTTCCCTGTCTGGAGATACTAACAAATTTGGGGTGTGTGTCATGATGATCCTACATGACTATCTGTATCTGTTTGGTGAGATGCATAAACAACAACTATTCAAATATGACATCTGTATTTAAAGGGGTACTCCGGCGCTAAGACATCTTATCCACTATCCAAAGGATAGGGGATAAGATGCCTGACCGCGGGAGTCCCGCCGCTGGGAACCCCCGTGATCTTCCACCCCGCACCCCGTTAGAATCAGCCACCAGAGCGTGCTCGCTCCGGGTCTGATTACTAGCAGTCACAGGGACGGAGCATAGTGACATCACGTCTCCGCCCCGTGTGACACCATGGCTCGCCCCCTCAATGCAAGCCTATGGAGGGGGCGTGTCACGCCCCCTCCATAGGCTTGCATTGAGGGGGCGGAGCGTGACATCCCACGGGGCGGAGCCATGACGTCACTATGCTCTGTCCCTGTGATCTCTAGTAATCAGACCTGGAGTGAGCACGCTCCGGGGGCTGATTCTAACAGGGTGCGGCGTGGAAGATCACGGGGGTCCCCAGCGGCGGGACCCCTGTGGTCAGACAACCTATCCCCTATCCTTTGGATAGGGGATAAGATGTCTTAGCGCCGGAGTACCCCTTTAATGCTAAGAGCTGCAGACATCATTGTATAGTGGTTAGAGTATAAAAAAGAAAACTGTACCTTTCCTGAAGCTGCTGGAGGTTGCAAAACGTATATCAGCCAAGGGTCAAGAAGGTGGTGCCGACCTGCTCAAGTGCTACAACCTGATATGCCTCCTGGCTCGCCCTGTACATCAGTAAAGGAAGGGCTTGGATATCATAGCTAGTGAGGAGGCATGCCATACTGTGGCATCTTGGTAGCTTGGCTCCACCTCCTTGACATTTGAGAAATAAAAGAGTGATTATATATGGCTGGCAAACACTATAAGCATAAGAAAAGGCACAACTTGCTTTTATATCAAAATAGCTATCAAAAGTGTTTGCAGCTCTTAGCAGCAATACAGCCAATAGATTGCCTTTAAGGCTTTTAAGGCTGTAGTCTAATACTACATTGGCAGGAAATGTGACAGCAAATTGTCATCTGAATGTAACTTGCGTGTTTATGTTCATTGTGGGGTAGTGGGTAGGGAAAAGGAACATCAGCAGGACAGGGAAAAAGTGGCTAGGCCAGTACTGTATACCCTGCAGGTGTCCCCCCCCCCCCCCCCCCCAGCCAAAAAGAGAAAGTCAAATGATGGATTCCGTAACCCCAGTTTCCATTGTGTCTTGCTTTTACCATGGTCTGCATCCTGTCCATTTTTAACATTTCTTTCAGTGTCAACCATCCTTGAAAGAGACATATCCAAAAACACAACAGGACATAGTCATTACACAGCCAGCAAAATGTATCAATATTGCCGATTGATTCTCTCCACTGCCTTCCGCCTGATTCCTCTTGTGCATAGCGAGTTGTCACAATACATTTCTTAGCTTTGCCCATTTAGTACATCTCCAGCTTGAAGCTCCTGGTTAATTGTATAAAAGCATACCGTACTAGACAATTTACAGGGAGAACATTGTTATGTGTTTATTTATCATTTTGCATATACATCCACTGACAAAAGCCTTGTGTTTGTTTTTCAAATCTTTAGAAATAATAATGTGAAGAACTACCTGAAAACCAGACGGCAGAAGAATACTTGTTTGGATAACCGCGCTGATAGCTATCAACATTTTACCAGTTTTTAACATTTTACAAATGTGAGCCCATTAAATGGCCTATGTGAGGGAGATGTGACATAATGAATGCCTTCTGGCGTAAATGAACAGGATATTTATAGATACAATCTACATTGTAAATGCACTTCTTCTTCCCTTGTTTTTCATAACAACCAGCAGAATCATGAAGGCAGCTCTGGATTAGGCTGCAATACATCAAAATGACGCAAAGAACTTATTTAACTTTTTATTTATGTAGACTAAAGATTAGATTTTTTTTCTCTGGGATTAGCAAAGTGGCTAGAAAGCTTCCTAAACCAGTCAAGCATAGCCATATGCTAAAAAATGCTCTGCTTCCCACTGCCACTTTGTCCAGCTCTGCAGAAGTGACGGTGCTTTCTATAGCGAATGATTGACCTTGCTTGACTCCTACGCTTTTTTTGTTATGTCTGCAAACAACAGCAACAGATGTGGTAGAGGGTGTGATGAGGGCAGAATGAGAGGCCCTAGAGGCAGATGACAATAACCCCTTGTGTTTGTGATGCCAGGGCATAGTTTATCCTCAGAACCACTCAAAGGTATACTGCTGGAACCTGGGCTAGGCACAGGGGCAATAATGACTTTGACCCCAAGTTACGGAACCACGGAAGCTCTACTGAGTTAGACAGGTGGAATAGTCTATACAGCTTAACTAGGCCCACGGAGGTGACCAGTGACTTCAGAGACCCTAGGGGTTGCTGGGACTTGCAGTGGATTGGGACAATTTTGATGCAGGCCAAGTTGACTGAAGACAGGTTTACTTTGACTTGACTGAGACTGACTATACCCCGTTTGTTGCTTACCAGACTCTGACTGGGACCTGGAGGGTGTGGACTTGTAGACTTGTTGCTGCGTGGATGACTTGAGGCCTCCTCTGGACTCCAGACACACTTTTAGGACTTGACTGCAATGGACCTCAGCAAAGACTTAACTGGAAATCAAAAGAGCGAGCTAGCTCCTCCCAGGGCTTATATAGGGGAGACTAGGAGGGGTCCCATAGGTCACCATAAGGTCACATGGTAACTGATACCTCACTGGGTTACAATCACATGACACTGGTTAGTCACATGTCAATGGTTCTTAAAGACATAACACTTTTACAATACAAGGGGAACAGGTGCAGGGGCCCACGGAACACTGCAGGGAGGCTGTCTGACAGGGCAACTAGAGTACAGGGGTACAACTCCTCTACCGGGCCACCACACAGGGCTTCGCTCTCCCCGCACTCCCATAGAGAATGCATGGAGGGGCCACCATTCTGGAGATCATGGGGGTCCCAGCAGTCAGTCTCCCCTGCTATCAGACTCCCCTATCTTGTATATAGGACATGAGTTTTAATAATCTGGAAAACCAATTTATTTGTCTTGTGTGAACATATCCTTAAAGGGGTACTCCACCAGTAGACATCTTATCCCCTATCCAAAGGATGGGGGATAAGATGTCTGATCGCGGGGGAGTCCTGCCGCTGGTTACCCCCGCGATCTCGGCTGCGGCACCCCAGTCATTCCTGCACAGAACGAACTTCGCTCAGTGCCGGATGACTGGCGATGCGGGGCGGAGGCTTGTGATGTCACGGTCATGCCCCACTCGTGACGTCACGGCCATGCCCCTCAATGCAAGTCTATGGGAGGGGGTGTGATGGAACTCCCATAGACTTGTATTGAGGGGGCATGGCTGTGACATCACGAGCGGGGCACGGCCATGACACGTCAAGAGCCTCCGGCACTGAATCTGACGCTCTAAACAAACACCGGGTGCAACACAGAGAACGCGGGGGTCCCTATCCCTATCTATCCTTTGGAAAGGGGATAACACTCTCTGTTCTGTTGCACCAAAGAACATGTACTGTATTATACCAGATATAATCCAGATGAATAAACAAAGTATACTATCAGTGTAATGTATTAGAGGACAAAACTTTATATATTTTTCAGCATAGCTGTTAGAGATATGTCAGGCAGAGTGCTGAGAGATTATATGTGTGAGCCAGATGAATTTAGAATTTAGCTTTGAATGTAATGGAAAAGAGAACATTACATAGTTCAAAATGAAATGAAATAAGTACTGTATATCTAGGAGAGGCTATGGTGGAGATTTATAAAAACCTCTGCAGAGGAAAAATGAAGCGATTGCCCATGGCAACTTTTAAGCAACATTTTTTTTCAGAGGCCTTTTTTTAGGGTGTATTCAAATATACAGTGTCCTGCGCAGCATATTTGAAACAAGCTTGTGAATGTACACACAATGGAAGAAATATTAGAGGTTTTTTATTATCCCAATAAGTTGCTAAATATATTGTACATCACTGTAATATTCTAATTTACAATGTAAAGGCCCAATGTCATGATATGTGCAACTATGAATAGCAATAAAGGTAACACCAGCTACCTCTTCTGTAGGTAATGAATGGACTATTAAACATAATGATACATAGTTGCAGGGCCGAACTGGGGATAAAAACCAGCCCTGGAAATAATTGCAGACCATCCCCACAACATTTGGTCAGCCATGCACATATTTATCGCTTTACACTACACTATATATCTATCAAGAAAATACATTGTCACTGTATTTAACTATATTGGAGCCATTTTACTTTTTCATATGTACATTAGTAAACATTATTATTTACCAAGTAATATTACCACCATACTGTTACTTGACAAATTCTTAATACTAAGACCAGTGTTACCAATAATACCAGTATATAAGGAGGGATATTATTACCATACATATTACTTTCATACTGTTACTGACCAAATCCTTTATACTGAGACCAATATTACCAATAATACCAGTATACATGGAGGAATATTATCACCATACATATTACCATCATACTCTTCCTGACCAAATCCTGTATACTGAGACCAACATTATCCGTAAACAATGGACAGATAAAACTGAGACACCATGACCACTACCACCACAGAATGACTAAAATCCCCACACTGCTGTTGAATAATCCGTTATACTGGATATCAATATTTCCCCCATACAGTAACCATATACAGGTAGATACCAACACTACACAGGATCTGCAGACCATATAAATAATTACAGTT
Source organism: Hyla sarda (assembly GCF_029499605.1). Classification (NCBI taxonomy): domain Eukaryota; kingdom Metazoa; phylum Chordata; class Amphibia; order Anura; family Hylidae; genus Hyla; species Hyla sarda. The sequence goes on along the minus strand of NC_079190.1, from coordinate 252,787,375 downwards.
ACATTCTTCAAGTGAATCAAAGGTGATGTCTTCTGTGATCAGAGCCCTTCATATTACTTTTCTTCTCCATCTGTCCTGGGCATCATGAAAACTTCTTCCAGCCAAGACTTGTCGCTGCAGAATCTGCCAGACAAACATTTTAGGCTCTTCGCTTCAGCAGCATCCAAACCTCTATACAAACTTTCAATCAATATTGCCTCACATACTAATTGTGTCCCCATATATCAGTTAGCAGCATAGAGCAGTTAGGCACCCCGCTGTACCCCCATATAGCAGTTAGGCCCCCTCTTTGCCCCCATATAGCAGTTAGGTTCCCTCTGTGCCTCATTTAGTAGTTAAGCCCCCATATTAGCTAGGTAGATACCCTTCCCCACATTAGGTCAGTTGACTTCTCTCTCTTCCCCCGTATTAGGTAAATTGGTAGTTAGGTAAGCTCCCCTTACTGCGCCCCTAGATATCTTATCCCCTATCCAAAGGCACTTCACTCTGTGCCTGATGACGAGCGATACAGGGGCTGGAGTATCCTGACGTCATGCCCACCCCATAGACTTAATATAGTATTAATGGGGCAGGGAGTGACGTCACAAGGGGGTGGGGCCGTGAAGTCACGATACTCCAGCCCCTGTATTGCCCATCATTAGGCATGGAGTCAGGTTTGCTCCGTGCAGCAGATGACACAGGATGCTGCAGGATGCTTTGGATAGGAGATAAGATGTCTAGGGGCAGAGTACCCCATTGAAAGGGTATTCCAGGAAAAAAAACTTTCTTTTTTTTATATCAACTGGCTCCAGAAAGTTAAACAGATTTTTTAATTACTTCTATTAAAAAAATCTTAATCCTTCCAGTAGTTATCAGCTGCTGAAATTGAGTTGTTCTTTTCTTTCTGACAACAGTGCTCTCTGCTAAAACTTCTGCTTGTCTCAGGAACTGTTCGAAGAATTAGAGGTTTGCTATGGGCATTTGCTCCTACTCTGGACAGTTCCATGAGACAAGCAGAGGTGTCAGCAGAGAGCACTGTTGTCAGACAGAACAACAACTCAACTTCAGCAGCTGATAACTACTGGAAGGATTCATTTTTTTAATAAAAGCAATATACAAATCTGTTTATGTTTCTGGAGCCAGTTGATATGAATAAAAAGTTTTTTCCTAGAATACCCCTTTAATATTAACTAGTTTAGAACCTCTCCCCCCCCCTTGCTTATGTCAGATTGGTAAGCAGCCCTCCCCCCCCCCTTCCTATTTCAATATTAGCTAAGCAGATCTTCTCCCCCACCCCTTATATAAGGTAGGTAGGTAGGCAGGCTTCTCCCCTCCCTCCTTCTATGTTAGCTAAGTAGATCCCCTTCCACACTCTTATGTAAGGTAGGAGGCTTCTCCCCCTTATGTAGATAGACAGGAAGGTTCCCCCCTCTCAAGTAGGTATGTAGTTGGCTTTTCCTTCCCTGCCCTTAGGTAGGTAGGTAACTTCAACTCCCCCACCTTAGGTAGGCGCTATGACAGACATTCTGCACAGCCTCCTGGTGTGCAAGTACTGGAGTGAGTGGCTGGGCTAGGAGCATATAGCTCTTAGCTCTGCCATTCTGAGGCCGCTGCACACAAGGTCCTGACATTAAAGTCATGACCTTGTGAGCTTGTGTGAGTGAGCGTCTGCCGGGTGGCCGCACATGGGCCAGCCACTGGCCCACCTGGAGTTTGGCCTACAGGAAATTTTCCTGGTATCTCTGTAGGCCAGTGCGGCCCTGAGCAGGCCTTCATCCTGATTTTGCTACAGTTATTAAACAGTATAGTACTTCAATAGTATAATACTGTCAATAATGAAACAAAATGCCATCCCTTGTAAGTCTGTATCTCTAACACAATCCCAGTTTTGTGATTTAAAAGTGTAAGTACTGTCAGAAATGTGACTATATAGTTGTGTGTGAGAATACATATATCATCCCACCCATCATCCAGGGTAAAACAAAAATGCTCTTTGGAAGTCAAGAAGACCTTTCGATATGTGCACAAGGTGTAACCCAACAAAGTTGTGGTAGATTAGCTGTGTGTCAGCAGTGCCCTTTCTTACTTTGCATTTTGTAAATGACAGCAACAGTCTCCATCCTAACCACAGAATGCTTGTAAGTCTATGCCTGGTTATAAGGCTCACCACTAACTATGTCATCTTCCCTGGCAGCCAATCACAATTAAACAACCAAACCATACAGTATCAATAACAGTATCAACCATACCTATCAATTTACAGGCACATAGAAGTGTCTTTATCCACAAAGCTTCTGGCTATGTCAATCAATACAGTGTTAATAGCTTTTGGACCTATTCCATACATCATAAATCGTTCAATCTTTATTTTAAACTTTGCAAGGTGTGTTCTCACAATCATGCCGTGTTTTAAAGCCAAAGCCAAGAATGGATCATAAATTGAGGACATTGACACAAGGCTGTTACTTTTTTTCAATTCCATTCCTGGCTTTGATTTCAAAGATTGCATCAAAAATCCTGAACATGTAAAGAAATACAAACACTTAAATAACAAGGATAATATGATATAATTTCCAGCAAATGAACGAACCATCATATAACAATGATATCATCAAGGGAGGGAATAACTGCTTCCACTTTGATTTCACATGGTGATTCTTTTTTGCTGAATTTTTTTCCAATGTTTTTTGCGACAAAAACATTGAGGAAATCCAAAAACAAAGAGGTAAAAAAGATAAATCAAATCATTGTATTGCAGAACAATTACAAAAAGACACAGACATTTAAAAACACTTAAAAGGCTCAACACAGAGCCCCCCTACAAGACAGGGGGAAGCCAATATGGCCCCTTCCTGGACTACCGTACTGTATACAATGTAAAAGAAAACCCACCCTCAAAACAGGGAACCACTAAGATGAATAAAGTGCCTATACACACATATGGTGAACAATACAAAAAAAAGCAAAAATTATTGTGTGACAAGCAAATCAAACCATATCAAATTAACATAATAAGGAAAAAAGTATATGCATGAAGTGAGATAAGGTAATGCTGCCCTTAAGCAGCAGATACCAGCAATAGAAGAGAGGGTTAGGTCAAATATCAAGATAGTGGTCAGAGGTACGGTGTCCACTAAGTCCCCACCCGTTCCGTTGCCTACATGGAAGTTGCCATGTAGACAACGGTACGGGTGGGGACTTAGTGGACACTAATATGTGTGTATAGGCACTTTATTCATCTTAGTGGTTCCTTGTTGTGAGGGTGGGTTATCTTTTTATTGTATACAGTATGGTAGTCCAGGAAGGGGCCATATTGGCTTCCCTCTGTCTTGTAGGGTAGTTCTGTGTTTAGCCTTTTAAGTGTTTTTAAATGACTGTTTCTTTTTGTAATTGTTCTGCAATAAAATTATTTGATTTATCTTATCTCATTTTGGGTGTGCACATTTGTATGGAAACTGCTTTGTTCTTGGATTTTCTGTAGTATGTTTTGTATACTATTGTAGCACCCCACTTTAAATATTAGGCTGAAACCCCCTTTCTTCTTTGTTAAAAACATTGAGGATGCAGCAGAAAGAAAAAAAAAACACAGCGTTTCCACATATCGTAATTATAACATCTGAACGAAGTCCTAATGCACACCCCATGACATATCAAGAATGTTTTTTGTCTAGATCAGGACTTCTCAGTCTTTTTCTACTGGGACTTCATCAACCTTCGCTATTGGCCAATGTTCAAGGCAAATATTCTTAAAAGATAAATTGTCACCAGTTTCACCCGTACTAGCCTGTTTGTACAGGTGTGTAGTTCAGGTGACACTGATTATAACGATACTCACTTGTCCCCGTGGACCCATTCAATTTCCTTGATTGGGCTGCATGCTTGGATGTCACTGCTGCTGCTTCCCTAGCGAAGAAGCAGCAGCGGTGATGTCAGCATGCTTACAAAGCTCTGCCAGCCCACCAAGCCTGCCGTACCAGTGAGATAGATAATGGGCAATGGGACTATGGATCAGGGACAGGAAAGTATGGTTAATAGGGATGAGCGTATCGAATCTAAAGAATCAGAATTTGTTATGAATTTCAGGAGAAAATTGATTTGTAACAAGTCACATCAGCGTTCTATTACAGAGAGAGAGGGACAGAGAGCAGTGTGTGGTGCACAGAAAAGCATTTTTACAGCAGCGATTCACCTCCCTGTCACATCAGCATTCTATTACAGAGAGAGAGGGACAGAGAGCAGTGTGTTGCACAGAAAAGCTTTTTTACAGCAGCAATTCACCTCAAGCCAAAATCCAGCCTAGAAGCACTGATAGGGAAGGGAGTGAGATTGAAAGAGTAAGTGCAATTTTGGGTGTAGTACACTGTGTGCTGCAGCACTGGTGTGTACAACAACTGAAAAGCTAATAGTAGTCAGCAAGTTAAGGTGAGCAGAGCACTAAAAGCGTATTGTCCTCTATTAAGTGTAACCTGTGCGTACATCTAAGTGTACAATTTTGTTCCTGTTAATGTCTTAAGGGCCTAGATACTGTGAAAGGCCAGCCAAAAGTGCACACCTGCTGGTGTTGTAGACAAATATTATTTTAAGTGTACTGTAGCGCATTGTCCTCCCCTAATAAGTGCATACCACATACGTTCATCTAAGTGGTGTACCATTTTGTTCCTATTAAAGTCTTAGGGCCTCGATAATGTGAAAGGCCAGACAAAAGTACACATCTGCTGGTGTTGTACACAAATACTGGTTTAAGCATACTGCAGCACATTGTCCTTCCCTCATACCACATATGTATATCTAAGTGGTGTACTATTTTGTTCCTGTTTAAGTCTCCAGCCACCTCCAGGCTGTCTCATTCTGCAACTATATGGTCTCCTCATGCTTCCACCACCTCCAGGCTGTGTCATTCAGCCACTATATGGTCTCCTCATGATGCCGCCAACTACAGACTGTGTCATTCAGCCATTATATGGTCTCCTCATGCTTCCACCACCTCAAGGCTGTTTCACTGTACCGCCATGTGGTCTCCTCATGCTGCTGGCACATTAAATCAAAATTTTAGGTTCATCTATTTGAAATCTTCAATTTAAATGTTAAAAAATATCTTTAATCTTTTCATTTTTGAGGCCCTATGGTCTTGTCCGGCTGTTGCCACCTCCAGGCTGGGTCATTTAGCCACTATATGGTCTCCTCATGGTGCCGCCACTTCCACGCTTCGTCAATCAGCCCCTATATGGTCTCCTCATGCTTCCACCACCTCCATGCTGTGTCATTCAGCCACTATGTGGTCTCCTCATGCTGCCGCCACATCCACGCTGTGTTATTCAGGCACTATTTGTTCTCCTCATGCTGCCGCCACCTCCATGCTGTGTCATTCATACACTATATGGTCTCCTCATACTGATGCAACCTCCAGGCTCTGTCATTGTGCCACTCTGCGACAGTGATTCTAATAGTGACGCCTCTAATCTGCATGTCATACTGAACAACAGTATTATTTCCCTAACCTAGCACACACCCTATGCATGTTACAGCAAGGCAAAGTGTTCTACACCCCTATTGAGGCTCTCTGTAGGCCAAAAATAGCCATTTTTAATACAGATTCGCCGCAAATAAATTTGGACCGTACTGAATGGTTATCATTAGTTTCACCTGCACTGCGGACCTGTACCAACAGGTTAGTGTAGGGAAAACTGATGACAGTTTCCCTTTAATGAGAGCAAGAGTAAGCACAAAAGGAGTAAGTTATTTTTGGTAAACCAGAAACTGTACAAAGGCTTGGACAGTGTAGGATCACTTCTGTTTAAACTGACTACCCTGCTGTGCCTCATCAAAAAATGGTTGGAACTTTAACAGTGAAGAATGCCTGGTAGTGGCCTAGATCACTGAAAAAACACGTTAAGGGCATGGTTACATAGGGCATGTCCACAGCATATTTCACACTGAAGATGCACCGGCGGCAGTCACAGAGGGACTGCAGAGTGAGCTCACAGCAGCGGCCGGGTAGCTCTGTGTGTCTGCTTCTAGTGGCGGATTTCCCGCTATGGAACTCCGAGGCTAAAAGCGGACACGCAGATACCTTGTCGCAGCTAGGAGCTCACTCTTCAGTCCCTTTGGGACTGCCATCAGCGCATCCTCAGCATGAAATATGCAGTGGATGTGCTCCGTGTTACCCTGCCCTAAGGGTAAAATGTACATGTAAAATATTTTCAATAACTGTCAAATGAACAGTTATTTCTCTTTAACTTTCCATGCCCATAAACATTCAGCATGGGTGAACATTCATGTTTCCACTAGGGGAAAGGGTTACTCCACAGCTAGACTGCTCTGCAGGTATATTATCTCTTTAGAACAATAGGGTTAGGAAGTGAAAATCCAACATTCTCGCCACCAAAATAATTTACCACTTTAGACATTCGGGCAAACCTGCTGTAGTCTAAGGTGTATGGACACCTTAAGATTAATGGTCTATTAAGTGATGGCCCTTAAGTACAGCAACTCTGGCTGGATCCAATTGTATGGCTGTGGTAAAGACCCTCCACCAACTAACTGCCACTGAAAAATACTTTACCAGGCATTAAGTGTGCCTCATAGCTAGGGCCATGGTATGTTGGCCATAAGAGGACACACCTTATTTAATACCAGCACAAAGGGGACTGAATGTGTGGTACTCAATGAAGGTCTGATGAATGGGAGGAAACATTGCAAAGAAACAGCACTGTCTCTTTAAGGGCTAAATTCCCATACAGCACATCTGTTGAAGAAATTTCTGCAGCTGCAAACCAGTCCCATGAACGTGGTTGCTACTAGGATGCGTAAAGATTTCCGTAAGTCTTTTTCAGATGAATGGGACAGTCACAGAAGCCAGGATCTAAGAAATTATACCCTTGCCTAATACTTGTAATGAAAAGAAAATGTCAAAGGTGCCTTAGGTCTCCAAAAATACCGTAAGTGATAAACAAAGCGAGAGCACACAGGGCCTGTTATGTCAGTATATTACTTATTTATACATCTGCCCAATCTAGTGCTTAAAGGGGTACTCCACTGTAAAACATTTTCTTTTAAATGAACTTTTAAATTACTTCTACTAAAATTGTTTAATCCTTCCAGTACTTATCAGCTGCTGTATACTACAGAGGAAGTTCTTTTCTTTTTGAATTTCCTTTCTGTCGGACCACCTGTGTTCTCTGCTGACACCTCTGTCCATTTTAGGAACTGTCCAGAGTAGGAGCAAATCCCCATCTCTTGCTCTGGACAGTTCCTGACATGGACAGAGGTGTCAGCAGAGAGCACTGTGGTGAGGCAGAAAGGACATTCGAAAAGTAAAGGACTTTCTCTGTAGTATTCAGCAGCTGATAAGTACTGGAAGCATTAACATTTTTTAATGGAAGTAATTTACAAATCTGTTTAACTTTCTGGCACCAGTTGATTTAAAAGAAAATGTTTTGCAGTGGAGTACCCCTTTAACAAAAATAACATTTTTGGTGCTTGGCTGGAGAATCCCTTTAAGCTTTTGAGATAGGCTTTTCCTTCTAGTCTCTTGAGGTGGGACTAACAGGAACGATGTTCTTTTATGCAGTAAGTTGTTTATTTTCCAGAATGCCAGGCGAGCACTAAGTTTGTGTTCTCTGGACTTGTTGAAGTAAATCAAATAAGCAGCTAAATTCCCAAATAACTTTTTTTCCTTCCGCCTGGTTTCACAGACTTGATTTTTAAACTCCATTTGCTTTTTATTTCTTCACGTCAAGAGTTGCCAAAGCCGATGCAGGTCTCTGTGTGGCTATTCTTTTCATATGCTGACATTTAGTATGCCCCTCACTACTTGGCCTATTATATTTGTTACTATTTTTCATGTCGATACACTTTGTTTTTACATTTACATTGGTTTTAATGGACATTATGTATTTTTCCACATGAGCAAAGTGTTTTAAAGAGACAACACAAATACAATTTGTATTGGGGTGCAGTTTGTAATGCCTAATGGAATGTAATATCTTCCGTATTATGTGTTTGCATTACTTCAAAGTTTTGCATTTATATTTTGCCAGAAATAAATCACATTGATAATAGTAACAACTATAATAATGCCTATGGAAAACATCTGTCACAGCAAAGTGATGACAAGTGGTACTGCAAGCAACAAAGGGGACATAAAAGTAAACTCATGTTTAATAGGTGCAGCCCCTCGAAATGGAATGCTCTGAAGATTCACTTTATAGACTAAAGACTGTAATGTGCAAAGAAGTATGTAAATGCATAGAAATACCTGTAAAGAAATATGCCAGCCATTCTATCAGTCACTCCTATGTGATAAGAAATGTCCCCTCACCTGGTCTGTTAGGATAAAGAATCTTTTCTCAGATTTAAAATCCCTTTTCCAGTAATAGTATTCTCCAGGATATGCCACCAATAATACGTTTTGCTCCCTCTACTACCTCATCCATTCTGTCTCCTTTTCTGATAGTATTAAACAGTAGTGATGAGCGGTATTGGCCATATTCCACATTAAGCGAATATATGGACGAATATTCGTCCTATATTCGTGAATTTCGCATATTCGTTATATTCGTTGTGTATTCGCGTATTCGTTGCATATTCGCGTAATCCCGAATTTGCGTATTTGAGGAAGAAAACAGCGAGGGGGTGGGCAACATTACTATTGGTTGCTAGGGATGTTGTTGATAACCTCTGACAAGTGTATTTTCATCATTCTCATTGGCCCACAAGCTAAAAGAAGGAATATGCGAATATGCACATATGCAAAATATCCGCGCTCCACAGTCTCACACAGTAACTAGTATTGGAGCTTTATTTAGACTACAAGCTGGATGTAAGGAGGGATGATGATCACTCTGATGTGTTCTGTGCAAAAAAAAAATAATGAATATTTGTAATTTTGTGGTCCGGGAGCACACTTGTACCCACAGCATGGGTGAGTTGTAATAGCGTTACATATGAGCGTTGTTTTCCATGTACTAGCCTATTTATATCTTGTGGAGTGGTTTAGGGGGTACAACCCATAGTGGTTTAATTTGCATGTACCTCGACCTCCCCTTGTGCCTTAAAGTGACACTCTATTGTTATTGTACTCATAGATGAAGAAACTACTATTGTTATACATTTGCATAGCAACTGCTATATCCCCATTTTGTGGTGGTCCTAGGTATTACCACGATGCTGCTTTATATGCTTCATATGGATTATTCAATAAAAATTTTATATTTTTTATATGCAATAAATTGTTATCAACTGTTATTTTCTTGGTTGTTAGGATTCGGCAGGCTGGAGGTGGATCCTCTGTGTCAGAGAGGGATTGGCGTGGACCGTACCGGTGGACCGGTTCTAAGTTGCTACTGGTATTTACCAGAGCCCGCCGCAAAGCGGGATGGTCTTGCTGCGCCGGTAGCAACCAGGTCGTATCCACCGGTAACGGCTCAACCTCTCTGACTGCTGAGACAGGCGTGGTACAGAAGGACAAGGCAAGAGCAAGGTCGGACGTAGCAGAAGGTCAGGGCAGGCAGCAAGGGTCGTAGTCAGGGGCAACAGCAGAAGGTCTGGAAAACAGGCTTGGGACATACACAAAACGCTTTCACTGGCACAAGGCAACACGATCGGACAATGCTGGGAAGGGGAAGTGAGGTTATAAAGGCGTGGAGCAGGTGGGAGCTAATTACACTGATTGGGCCAGGCACCAATTAGTGGTGCACTGGCCCTTTAAATCTTAGAGAGCTGGTGCGCGCCATAGAGAGCGGAGCCGCACGCGCCAGGACGTGACAGCCGGGGACCGGAACAGGTGAGCAGATTGGGATTCGAACCGCGAGCGGGCGCGTCCCGCTATGCGGATCGCATCCCCGCCAGCAGTGTCAGTGCAGCACTCCCGGTCAGCGGGTCTGACCGGGGCGCTGCAGAGAGTAGAACGCCGCGAGCGCTTCAGGGAGGAGCAGGGACCCGGAGCGCTCGGCGTAACATTGGTATATGTAATTTCAGATATATAGCAAATATATTCACAATATTTGCGAATTCGCGATATTCCACTTCTGACCAAATATTCACGTACTGCTGACAGGGATACAAGAGTTTCTCTCCAACTTATACAAGCTTGATTTAAACTTTGCTTATTAAGAAACATCAGGGCCAATGTATCCACATCACACTCCCAGACACGTCAACTTGAGAGATTTCAAACTGTATTGGCACCATGGTTGGCCTTCATGTCCTCCCTATAGATTGAGAGCTTACATTCAGATCATCACTAACCACCTTACTGTTCTACTTTTATTTCAGCTGCATATCATTTCTCACCCCCCCCCCACCCCCCTTTGTCACATATAGTACCTATCTACTGGGAACGAAGGTGATGGAGGACCTTGACCAGTCAGTAAGAACGACTTTCTCCCTGCCTGCATAGCTCTCTTTTTCCTTCTATCATTGTTTCTTGACTATTTCCTCTCCTCTCCTTCCTTTTCAACTCACCTTTACTCTTACTCTTACCACCATATATTATTCCCTACCACCCCCCCCCCCATGTTCCCTCTCATGCTCCCCCTCTTTTCAACCAGACTGCTTACACAGAAGCCTATCTGAATGGAGATATGATATCACAACTACTCTCCATACAGTTTATATTATGTACCTATTTGTTCATTGTAATATTTAATAGTGGTGGACAATCGTTATGTTCTCCTATGCTGTTGTTTCTCCATAACAGTCTCATATTTAACTGTTTTGAGGATGTCTCATCCTCTCTGCCTTCTGTTATACTATTATTGTTTCTTGCTTATTGTTACTGCTATTTTGAAAACCTTAACAAATAATACTTATTGAGAATAACACGATAGTGTTATTCATGCCATCTGTCAGTGGTTTTAACATTATGGTTTATTAGTGCACATTCTATATTGTATGCTGGACCGTCGTACACATTTATTCATCTACTCACCATTGTGAATTTTAGATTTATCATTGTGATTATATAAGTCTTTATTCCTGCACCATAGAGAGAATAATATTCACATTAATAGCACTAGGAAATTGTCATATTTGACTGGAGAGGAATTTCATACAAGGGAAATCTGGCAGTTATTAGCTGTAAATTAGTACAATGATCTTTTATCCAATGTTCACATATTTTTCGGAAAACTGCACAATTTGTACATCTTGGAGTTATTGTTTGTTTTCTTAGAAAAGATTAACATACAGATCCCTTTGTGTAGAGAGGCCTTTTGACTATATTTATACTTTCATTTCAACCAAATAGGATTTTGGACTACTATTGTACGTGACGTATTCTTTTTGTGTACTTTGTACTTACTGTCCTACCATGTACCCTATTTTTGTTATAAGAGCCGAAGAACATGCTCAATTCACCCAAGTGCAAAAAAATTTGCAAACATGTAACCCTAAAAACGTGCACAAGGATGTAATCCATCGCAAGCTCTCCAAAAAGAGAGAGCCCCCCCAATAAACCTTTTCATCCGCTCTGGGCCAAAAGGACCCTGCAAGGGTCCAGGTTCAATGTCCTCCTAGGTGATAGCCTAGGTTTCTTTTTTAAAGAATGGCGATTTTTTGGCTGTTTATGTTGTATTACCTTTAAATTGTTGTAAAAGTTAAAAAAAAAAGCTGTATAATAAAAAAAATTATAAAATAATAATAATAAACAAGCTGACATAGTTTTGTCTAAGTAGTGCAAACCTAATTGATGAATGCAAAACATACCATCTTTGTAATCTGACCGATTGTATATATGATTTTAGCCTATGGTTTATTTGTGTGAGTCTCTTTGCATACTTATCTATTCACAAAAGGACAATCCTTCCAATATGAATGCAAAAATCACATAAGCATCCAATCTTCACAGACAGCCAAAAAGGAAATAATGTTGTTTCTCATTTTTAATTATTCAAAATGATTTGATTATGATAATGCTTGTTTGACAAAATTGTGCCTTGTGAGTGTTTGTGGTGTTTTTGGCATTCTATACAGTAAATCAAACAACTACTCTACACTGCTAAATTGCATTTTTTGGCAGAAATACTTAAAATTTGTATATCTGTATTTTTTGACATTTATGTTTATAGATGTCGCCCAGTGTATTTCATTGTAAGATGCCAATTTAATCAAATTCAGTATCACGCAGATGTAGTTAACTACAAATTTGCTTTTGACATACTCGAAATGCCATTAAATTACAGTGTGAATTGTAACTTTATACACATAGTTCACTCCAATGGTGTGTTAAAATCTCTCTTTAGAATATGACATTTAAAAAGATTAACCCTTGGATTTCTGCTGTGGATGTACAGTTTGCAGTGCCACAAATCAACATGAGGATAACATAACATTATTGTTTAATGTGGTGAATCCTTTACTTTCCTGTACTGGGTCCAGGGAAAAACATGCTACTTATTTCTGTAGTTTTTTTTTATTTTTTTTATTTTATTTTAGGGAGGCACCAATGTGAGTAAATTGTGTTGGCTGTAGGGTTGCAGAAACCTCATTTACGCAGGGTTGGGATTGTACCTGGATATAGTATGGATTTTAATGTGGAATCCAATGACAACTTCAACATGGGGGAGTGGACCTAACAGTGCTGACCACAGACACCCCAGAACTGAAGTAAGATTACAGCACTGAAAGAGAATGGCCATTGAGCTATCTGAATTTTTCTGATGAGCCTGTTTCATAATGTAGAAGTCAGAGGAACATTGGAAAATTCAAGATTACAAAGCATCAAACATAATAAGGGGCAAACACAGGATATTTGAAGTGGGAAGAGTGTTTCCAAACTGGCGACCAATGCTGACAGCCACTGTTTCCTTGTCATTCCTAATAGGATGTAGAGGCTGAGAAGGAGCTCTCTCTATACTGCAGTCTGCCCTAACCTGCTCCTTTCCTGCTCCACCGTATATTTATGACGGATGCCAATTAGTGGCATCTGCAATACATAGATTTAAATGTAAAAAAAAATGAATAGAATAATGTAAAGGTCTGCTCAATTCCATTAGCAATGGAATTGAAAACATATGATTTTAAGCCAAAATGACACTTCTGCATGAATCAGATACATGGAGTAAATTGATAGTTTTGCTGTCTGCCTTGTGATATTTCTCCATGTCTAAGACAAGCTGACGCCACATTCATTGCGTGATAACCTTCTCCAAGCCCATAACCTTCTCCAACCAGACAATTCCTTCACACAGATCCTTCTTCAACCTCTAGATACTTATCTAACACCCTTCTCTTTCTCTATTACCTATCTTTATTATCTGCCTCCCAATTTTTATGAAACCAGTTCCATAGATCTTCCTCCCCTAATGATTTGGACCAGGAATACTCAATATTGGTGATGCCAAGTAAGTTCTGCTTTGCTCAGCTAATCACACAGACAGGGGTTCTTTTGTTAAACATATAGTGCTGCTGGGTGCCCTTGCTTTGATGTTCCCCTTTGGTTTTGGGAGCTGCTGCAACCTCACTGATCACATTAAAGGGTACTCCAGTGGAATTTTTTTTTTTTTAAATCAACTGGTGCCAGAAAGTTAAACAGATTTGTACATTACTTCTATTAAAAAACCTTTATCCTTCCAGTACTTATTAGCAGCTGTATGCTACAAAGGAAATTCTTTTCTTTTTGAATTTCTTTTTTGTCTTGTTCTCAGTGCTCTCTGCTGACACTTGATGCCCATATCAGGAACTGTCCAGAGCAGGAGAAAATCCTCATAGCAAACCTATGCTAATCTGGACATTTCCTGACACGGACAGGTGTCAGCAGAGAGCACTGTGGACAAGACAAAAAAGAAATTCAAAGAGCATATAATTTCATCTGTTGCATACAGCTGCTAATAAGTACTGGAAGGATAAAGATTTTTTAATAGAAGTAATGTACAAAAGGTATATGGAGACCTTACATCAGCTTCTTTTATTTCAGCCCTGCAAGGGGATTTTTGGGCAACTGAAAGATTTGCAAATGTAAGAAGAAACATATTCTTTTTAACCCCTTAAAGACTCAGCGTTTTTCAGTTTTTGCATTTTCATTTTTTCCTCATCACCTTCTAAAAATCATAACGCTTTCAATTTTGCACCTAAAAATCCATATGATGGCTTATTTTTTGTGCCACCAATTCTACTTTGCAGTGACATTAGTCATTTTACAAAAAAATCCACAACGAAACGAAAAAAAAATCATTGTGCGACAAAATTGAAGAAAAAATTTCATTTTGTAACTTTTGGGGGCTTCCGTTTCTACGCAGTGCATTTTTCGTACCTACTTATATAGGTTGGATATTGTTGTACTTCGGAAAAAAAAAACTACATGCAGGAAAATTTATATGTTAAAATTCTCATCTTCTAACCCCTATAACTTTTTTATTTTTCCGCGTACAGGCCGGTATGAGGGCACACACTGATCTCCTCTGCTGATCCCTGCAAAGCCATAGCTTTGCACAGATCAGTCAGATAGGGGCTTGATTGCTCAAGCCTGTAGCTCAGGCTTGGAGCAATCAATCGACGATCGGACGCCGCGGAGTCAGGTAAGAGACCTCTGCCTGCATCCCAGCTGATCGGAACATCGCGATTTTATCGCGATGTCCGATCAGCCAGACTGAGCTGCCGGAAATGGTTTACTTTCGTTTTCAGACGCGGCAATCAACTTTAAAGGGTTAATAGCAGCAATCAACATCTAAAGAGTTAATAGCGCGCCACACTGCGATCAGTGCTGCGCACTATTAGCCACGGGTCCTGGCTGTTGTTAGAGGCTGAATCTGACCCGCTATGACGCGGGCTCATGACGTACCGGTAAGTCATGAGTCCTTAAGGGGTTAAAGGAGTACTCCGGTGGCAAAAAAAAAATTTCATTCAACTGGTGCCAGAATTAAATAGATTTGTAAATTACTTCTATTAAAAAAAATCTTAATCATTCCAGTACTTATCAGCTGCTGTATGCTCCAGAGGAAGTTATTTTCTTTTTTAATTTCTTTTCTCTCTGACCACAGTGCTCTCTGCTGACACCTCTGTCCATGTCAGGAATTGTCCAGAGCAGGAGCAAATCCTCATAGCAAACCTATCCTGCTCTGGACAGTTCTTGATATGGACAGAGGTATCAGCAGAGAGCACTGTGGTCAGACCGAAAAGAAATTCAAAAAGAAAAGAACTTCCTGTGGAGCATACAGCAGCTAAGTACTGGAAGGATTAAGATTTTTTAATAGAAGTAATTTACAAATCTGTTTAACTTTCTGTCACCAGTTGATTTAAAAAAATATTTTACACTGGAGTACCCCTTTAAATTTCAAATACAATATGAATAGATGATTTATACTAGTGATTTTGGTGACATATGTACATGAAGAAAGAGTTTAAGAAAAAAAAGCATAGTGTCTTCTCCACAAATAGTGTCTTCTCCACAAATCCCAACCTTGTTATCCACCTTGCTTTCAAATACTGTGTTAACTTTTTGGGCCTTGTAAGCTCTGAATGACTAGAATGCACCTAATAGGCTTACATGTAAGACGGTTGACATGCTTCTGAACAATTCCAGCACAAGCATAGTCTTTTATCAAATATTAGGCTTCATGATCTTACAGGAATGCGTAACTCAAATCCAAAAGTTAAGAGGATTTTCTCATCCTTTTTCAGCTCTGCACAGAGCCAAGCCTCCTTTTACTTTCTGCTTTCAGCAGGGAGGGCTCCTGCTCTGTGATTAACACCTGCATGACCCACTGACACAGTACAGCTTGCACACAAGCAGAAGAGCATGTATGTCAGTGATTATGTTTACATAAAGATATGTTTCCAGGCAGGGGAGATGACATGTATGTGTAGCTATGTGCAAAAAGGGAGAGAGTGTCAGAAGCAGTCTGTCCATTGCTTCTGGAGTTAAGTGTAATCTAAACAGAAAGCAGTACAAGATAGGCAAGTTTGAAAAGTATATATTTATATATTTACAAAAATGTCTAACTTTACAAGCCCTATAATTAAAAAACTGATTGTGGTGATGGAAATATCCCTTAAATTATTCTGTTCATATAAGTACAAAATTATATTATAGCCTTAAGGTGCCAAGAAAGAACAATTAGTAAAGAACAACTTAATATAAGCTTTAAAAGGACCATGAATTGTTAAACATGGGGGAATCTGTCTATTTTATAATGATAAAATACATACAATTGGCATAATTTACATTCATGTTTTGTACCAAAAAGAACATGCACACTCTGCATCTAGGACAACCATAAAATATATATACGGTATACATGTCCCCATTCATTTTATAAGGTGCATATGAAAGGTGGAGTTACCACCAGCTTAAATAAACTGGTCTAGTGTCACCATTAGAGATGAGCGAATTTTAGAAAAATTAGATTCAGCCGATTCACCAAAGTTTCCCCAAAAATGTGTTTCGGTACGAATTTATTCGTGACGTTTCACTCCGGCCGGCTCATTGAAATGAATTACATATGGAAGCGCATAGAAAGGCATGCGGGAGCGCAAGGTTTTAGCTCTCCCCTGCCGTATGCGCTCCCGTATGGGACAAAACGTGATGTGAACCCAGCCTAAGGTTGTACAACACTTGTAACACGTATAGGGAGTGAAATAATACTGTTATTCAGTATGACATGCAGAATACAAGCATCGCTATTAGAATCGCAGTCGCTGAGCATCTGGATGTGGCAGCAGGGAGACTATATGGCATCAAAATGTAAGAGATTAAAGAGATTTTGTATGTAATTTTTATTTAATTAAATTTGAATTAATTTTTTTCTTTGAGTACCCATTCTAGCGAGCATCGAGCTGGCGGTCTGCCGCGAGGCAAGCTACCACCTGTTCCAGCCCCTGCCTCTCAGCACCCCTGTTCTGTATGGAACTGCAAATGTTTCATTTAATCAGTTATGGTTCATTGTTATTGCTTCAACCTGTTTCATTGGATTCTTGTGGTGATTCCAGAGTTAATATATGACTACGACTAGAGGGGAGTGAATTTTTAAAAAATGAGCGATTTGATTCGCTCATCTCTATCGAGGACCCATTGGAGGGCAAGTCTGGTGGCAGCAGCCGCGGTAATTCCAGCTCAAATAGTGTAAAATTTGCTGCAGTGTATAAGTTGCTGCAGTGAAAAAGCTCGTACTTGTATCTTAAAATCGAGCTGGCGGTCTGCCACGAGGCCAGCTACTGCCTGTCCCAGCCCCTGCCTTTCAGCACACCCCCATGCTCATGAATGAGTGTCCACTTCAAAAGGGAGGGACTGCAGCCCCAGCAACTTGGACAGGAATAAGTTGAATAAGTGGGCGCATAAAGCTAGAAGTGGCTGCAGTGAAAAAGCTTGTACTTGTTTCTTAAAATCGAGCTGGTGGTCCTCCGCCAATCGAGCTACCACCTGTTCCAGCCCCTTCCTCTCAGCGCCCCCCTCGACTGCGAAAGTATGAATGTATCATTTAATCAGTTATGCCTCATTGTTATTGTTCCAACCTGTTTGATTGCATTTTTTAAATTTAAATGTCAGCTTTTGATTAGATTCACAAGTTTAATGCCCCGAGTACTTGCAGCATTTACTTTGAACTAATACTGTATGACCACAAAACCCA
Organism: Hyla sarda; assembly: GCF_029499605.1. Lineage (NCBI taxonomy): Eukaryota > Metazoa > Chordata > Amphibia > Anura > Hylidae > Hyla > Hyla sarda. The sequence continues at coordinate 252,769,832 of NC_079190.1, read as the reverse complement.
ATATAACAAAAAGTCACATGGCAGCACAATGATAGAGCCTAGAGGTGACAGCAGCCCGACGAGATCATAGGGCCTCACAACAGAAAATATTAAAGATTTCTTGAAAATTTTAATTGAAGATTTTAGATAGATTAAAAAATGTTAAGTTTAATTTAAGCTGCCAACAGCATAAGGAGACCATATTGTGGCAAAATGAAACAGCCTGGAATTGGTGGCAGCAAGAGGAGACCATATAGTGGCAGAACTACCCAGCCTGAAGGTGGCAACAGCCTGACGAGATCATAGGGCCTCACAATAGAGAAGATTAAATATATTTTAAACATTTTTAATTGAAGATTTTAGATAGATTAAAATTGTAAAAGTTTAATTTAAGGTGCCAACCATATGATGGCACAATGACACAGCCTGGAGGTGGCAATAGCATGAGGAGACAATAGGGCCTCACAATTGAAAGGATTAAAGATGTATTTTCAAATTTAAATTGAATATTTTAAATAGATTACCATAACATTTTGTAGGTTATGTCCCAGCAGCATGAGGAGCCCATAGGGCCTCACAATTGAAAAGATTATATATATATATATATATATATATATATATATATATATATTCAAATTGAAATTTTAAATAGATTATCATACATTTTTTAAGGTAATGTCCCATCAGAATGAGGAGACCACATGGCGGCAAAATGACCCAGCCTGGAGGTGGCACCAGCATGAGGAGACCAAAATGTGGCAGAAATGTGCATGTGGCCATGTTAATATCCTCGGGATACTTGATGAAATGCTGACTCCCAACCATGCCACCACCTTGCTTGCTCAATTGCTGCCTCATGGGCAACCTGCCACCCTCTTTTCCTGATGATGATGAAGCCCCTTCTGCACCAAGCTCCATCGGCTTCATCATCATCGGTTGTGTCAGTATGTCACTGACGTCCTCCTCAGGTTCCTGAATTCTCCCAACACCACCTACCCCGCCACTCTCCTCATCACTACTCGCCCACCCTCTTTTCCTGATGAATGAAGCGCAGGAAGCGGGGCATGTATCTCCACTTCTTGGCTGGGCAGTAGCTGCTGACTGTCCTCTAGTATATATTCCCGACTAAAAACTGGAGCTGAACCCACAGCAAAGGATACTTCTATGGGGGAGGAAACCGCATAGGACAGAGGCAATGGGAGGACAGGGACTGCTCCTGGGCAATGCCAACTGATGATTGTGTCTGAGGAACCCACCGACTGTTGAGTAGGGGTGTCAGATGTCACTTGTGAGGAAGTGGATGACCGAGTTAACCAGTCAATAACAGCAGATACGTTGCTGGTCGCGACACGACCGCTAACTGATACCAGGAGCTCAGGCCTCTCGCTGCGACTCCTACTGCCACTCGCCCCTGATCTGCTGCAACCTCTGCCTGTGCCTGATGAATTTTAGGCCTCTGCCACTCCTCTGTACATGTCCTGGCACTTCTCTGCCTGACATACTTAGCACGTATATGAGGGGAGTACAATACACTCCACTACACTAGCAGGTGTGTACTTTTGCTGGCCTTTCACAGTATCTAGGCACTTAAGACTTTAACAGGAATAAAATGGTAGACCACTTAGATGTACGTATGTGGTATGCACTTATGAGGGGAGTACAATGCGCTCCAGTACAGTTAAAACAGTATTTGTCTACAACACCAGCAGATGTGTACTTTTGGCTGGCCTTTTATAGTATCTAGGCCCTTAAGACTTTAACAGGAACAAAATGATACACCACTTAGAGGTACGTATGTGGTATGCACTTATGAGGGGAGTACAATGCGCTTCAGTACACTTAAAACAGTATTTGTCTACAACACCAGCAGGTGTGTGCTTTTGGCTGGCCTTTCACAGTATCTAGGCCCTTAAGATTTTAACAGGAACAAGATGGTACACCACTTAAATGTACTTATGTGGTATGCACTTATGAGGAGAATACAATGCGCTCCACTATGCTTAAAACAGTATTTGTCTAAAACACCAGCAGGTATGTACTTTTGGCTGGTCTTTCACAGTATCTAGGCCCTTAAGACTTTAACAGGAACAAAATGGTACACCGCTTAGATATACGCACAGGTTACACTTAATAGAGGACAATACCACCCTCTTTTCCTGATGATGATGAAGCCCCTTCTGCACCCAGCTCCCAACTGCTATCAGCTTTATCATCATCAGGCTGTGTCAGTAGGTCACTGATGTCCTCCTCGGGTTCCTCAACAGTGTGTGATTCAGGAGCCTGAATTCTCCCAACACCACCTACCTCGCCACTCTCCTCATCACTACTTTCCCACCCTCTTTTCCTGATGAATGAAGCGAAGGAAGCGGGGGATGTATCCTCCACTTCTTGACTGGGAAGTAGCTGCTGACTGTCCTCTAGTAGATAGTCTTGACTAAAAAGTGGAGCTGAACCCACAGCTTAGAATACTTCTATGTAGGGACTGCTCCGGGGCCATCCAAAGGATAGGGGATAAGATTAGAGATAAGCGAATAGAAGCTGATGAACTGAAATTCGTTACGAATTTCATGAAAATTTAAATTCGCAACGAATGGGAATATTGTCGTGATTCTTTCACGCAAATCGCTTCATTAAACTCCATTTAGTGCGGACCAGCAGCTCAGCAGCCGTGATAAATCAGTTCACTCGGTCATCTACTTCATCCAAAGTGACATCCAACACTCCCAGTAAACAGTAGGTAGGTTCCTTAGACTCAACCCTTAGTTGGCATGGCCCTCATGCTGCTGCTGCTGCTGCCACCTCAGAGCTCTGTCCTTGTGCTGCTCTATGGTCTCCTTATGCTAATGCTACCACCTCCAGGCTCTGTCATTGTGCCGCCATATGGTCTCCTCATGCTGATGCTGCCACCTCCAGGCTCTGTCATTCTGCTGCTCTATGGTCTCCTCATGCTAATGCTACCACCAAAACGATCTGTCATTGTGCCCCCATATGGTCTCCTCATGCTGATGCTACCCCTCCAGGCTCTGTCATTGTGCCACCATATGGTCTCCTCATGCTGATGCTGCCACCTCCATGCTATATGGTATCCTCATACTGATGCCACCTCCAGGCTCTGTCATTGTGCCGACATGTGGTCCTTTGTAACCACACTCCGGGGCCAAGGACACTAACATTTTTGAATGTTTGCTTGAAATCTGCTTGTCATACTGAATAACAGTATTATTTCACTAACACAGCACACTCTCTATGCGTGTTAGAACAACAAAAACTGTTCTACTCCCCTATTGAGGCTCTCTGTAGGCCAGAAATACTAGTTTTTTTATACAGATTCGCCACAAATAAATTTGACCCGAAATGTATTTTTTCAGAAAATTTGGTGAATCGGCCGAATCAAATTTTTCAAAAGCTCACTCATTTCTGATCGTGGGGGGCTTGCTGCTGGGGACCCCCGCGATCCCCCTGCAGCAGCCCGGTACTTCAGCAGCCCGAAGCTAAGTGTTACGCCTAGCGCTCCGGGTCCCCGCTCCTCCCCGGAGCGCTCACGGCGTCTTTCTCCCTGCAGCTTCCCGGTCAGTCCCGCTGACCGGGAGCGCTGCTCTGTCATGGCCGTTGGGGATGCGATTCGCACAGCGGGACGCGCCCGCTCGCGAATCGCATCCCAGGTCACTTACCCGTTCCCGTCTCCTGCGGTCATGTGCTGGCGCGCGCGGCTCCGCTCTCTAGGGCGCGCGCGCGCCAGCTCCCTGAGACTTAAAGGGCCAGTGCACCAATGATTGGTGCCTGGCCCAATTAGCTTAATTGGTTCTCACCTGTTCCCTGGCTATATCTAGTCTCCTCCCTTGCACTCCCTTGCCGGATCTTGTTGCCATCGTGCCTTGTGAAAGCGTTTTGTGTGTTTAAAAGCCAGTGTACCAGAACTCCTGCTATCTCCCCTGACTACGAATCTTGCCGCCTGCCCCCGACCTTCTGCTACGTCCGACTTTGCTTCTGCCTACTCCCTTGTACCTCGCCTATCTTCAGCAGCCAGAGAGGTGAGCCGTTGCTAGTGGATACGACCTGGTCACTACCGCCGCAGCAAGACCATCCCGCTTTGCGGCGGGCTCTGGTGAAAACCTGTAGTGGCTTAGAACCGGTCCACTAGCGCGGTCCTCGCCATCCCTCTCTGGCACAGAGGATCCACTACCTGCCAGCCGGCATCGTGTCAGTAGATCCGGCCATGGATCCCGCTGAAGTTCCTCTGCCAGCTGCCGCCGACCTCCCTACATTGGTCGCCCGACAAGAGCACCAGCTGTCGTACTTGACCACCATGACACAGCAACTCCAGTCGCAGCTACAGCAGCTCCAGTCACAGCAACAGCAGCAACAGTCACAGCTACAGCAAGTTCAGTCTCAGCTTCAGCAGCAACAACCATCTCCTCCGCCAGCTCCTGCACCCCTTCCGCAGCGAGTGGCCACTCCTAGCCTCCGCCTGTCTTTGCCGGACAAATTTAATGGGGACTCTAAGTTTTGCCGTGGCTTCCTTTCGCAATGTTCTCTGCACTTGGAGATGATGTCGGACCAGTTTCCTACTGAAAGGTCTAAGGTGGCTTTCGTAGTCAGCCTTCTGTCTGGAAAAGCCCTGTCATGGGCCACACCGCTCTGGGACCGCAATGACCCCGTCACTGCCTCTGTACACTCCTTCTTCTCGGAAATTCGAAGTGTCTTTGAGGAACCTGCCCGAGCCTCTTCTGCTGAGACTGCCCTGCTGAACCTGGTCCAGGGTAATTCCTCCGTTGGCGAGTACGCCATACAATTCCGTACTCTTGCTTCTGAACTATCCTGGAATAATGAGGCTCTCTGCGCGACCTTTAAAAAAGGCCTATCCAGCAACATTAAAGATGTTCTGGCCGCACGAGAGACTCCTGCTAGCCTTCATGAACTCATTCATCTAGCCACTCGCATTGACATGCGTTTTTCTGAGAGGCATCAAGAGCTCCGCCAGGAAAAAGACTTAGATCTCTGGACACCTCTCCCACAGTCTCCACTGCAATCTGCGCCTAGGCCTCCCGCCGAGGAGGCCATGCAAGTGGATCGGTCTCGCCTGACCCTGGAAGAGAGGAATCGCCGTAAGGAGGAGAATCTTTGTCTGTACTGTGCCAGTACTGAACATTTTTTGGTGGATTGCCCAATCCGTCCTCCACGCCTGGGAAACGCACGCTCGCACTCAGCTCTCGTGGGTGTGGCGTCTCTTGATGCTAAGTCGGCTTCTCCACGTCTCACGGTGCCTGTTCGGATCTCTACTTCAGCCAGCTCTCTCCTCTCAGCCGTGGCCTGCCTGGACTCTGGAGCTTCTGGGAATTTTATTCGGGAGTCCTTAGTGAATAAATTCCGCATTCCGGTGACCCGTCTTGTCAAGCCACTCCACATTTCCGCGGTCAACGGAGCCAGGTTGGATTGCACCGTGTGTTACCGCACGGAGCCCCTCCTAATGTGCATCGGACCTCATCACGAGGAAATTAAATTTTTTGTCCTTCCTAATTGCACTTCCGAAATTCTCCTTGGACTACCCTGGCTTCAACACCATTCCCCAACCCTGGATTGGTCCACTGGGGAGATCAAGAGTTGGGGTCCCTCTTGTTCCAAGGACTGCCTTCAACCGGTTCCCAGTAATCCCTGCCGTGACCCTGTGGTTCCTCCTGTATCCGCTCCCCCTAAGGTCATTAAGGACTCTGCCTGCCACAGGAAATGCCTCTCCCCCCCTCCCAGTCCCATCAGGCAAACCTCTGTGTCCCCTCATGGCCCTCGTCCTGGTGTCACACTGCCTCGTGCCAGGTCTCGCCCTCTGCCCTCCCTCCCCATTCCTACTCCTGCTGTACTGCCTGCCATTGAGGAAACCATACATTCCTTCCCGGTGTCCTCATCCCAGGGGAGGCAGTCACCGGACAAAAAAAAGGGGAGACCTAAGGGGGGGGGTACTGTTACGCCTAGCGCTCCGGGTCCCCGCTCCTCCCCGGAGCGCTCACGGCGTCTTTCTCCCTGCAGCTTCCCGGTCAGTCCCGCTGACCGGGAGCGCTGCTCTGTCATGGCCGTTGGGGATGCGGTTCGCACAGCGGGACGCGCCCGCTCGCGAATCGCATCCCAGGTCACTTACCCGTTCCCGTCTCCTGCGGTCATGTGCTGGCGCGCGCGGCTCCGCTCTCTAGGGCGCGCGCGCGCCAGCTCCCTGAGACTTAAAGGGCCAGTGCACCAATGATTGGTGCCTGGCCCAATTAGCTTAATTGGTTCTCACCTGTTCCCTGGCTATATCTAGTCTCCTCCCTTGCACTCCCTTGCCGGATCTTGTTGCCATCGTGCCTTGTGAAAGCGTTTTGTGTGTTTAAAAGCCAGTGTACCAGAACTCCTGCTATCTCCCCTGACTACGAATCTTGCCGCCTGCCCCCGACCTTCTGCTACGTCCGACTTTGCTTCTGCCTACTCCCTTGTACCTCGCCTATCTTCAGCAGCCAGAGAGGTGAGCCGTTGCTAGTGGATACGACCTGGTCACTACCGCCGCAGCAAGACCATCCCGCTTTGCGGCGGGCTCTGGTGAAAACCTGTAGTGGCTTAGAACCGGTCCACTAGCGCGGTCCTCGCCATCCCTCTCTGGCACAGAGGATCCACTACCTGCCAGCCGGCATCGTGTCACTAAGTTTTCTCTGAGGCTGATGACGGGCAGTGCAGGGGACGGGGAATCGTGATGTCACGGCCCTGCCCCCTCGTGACGTCATGTCCACCCCCCCTCAATGCAAGTCTATGGAAGGGGATAGGGGATAAGATGTCTAACAGCGGAGTACCCCTTTAAAGGGAATCTGTCAGTTCCATACCATATATTCAGCTGCAGATCTTGACAGTTGTTCGGGAGATATAACTGAAAGTACCAGCTGCTGATCCAGTGTTTGTAAACTTTTAAAGTTGTCCTATCAAAGATGAAGAGAAGATGATTATGATCGGCCAAGGGCAGACCATTACTGAGACTATTGTGGCAAATTAGAGAAGGCAAAGCTCCACTTCCTGACCATGTACGACCAATGCTTAGAATGAATGGCTGAGACCAAATACCTGATATTTTATTAGGAAACTTCCAGAGAAACGCTTCAATGAGCTAGTCAGATCAACAACCCGCTCACAACAGTATACTAGACTGCACTCTCTTGATCTCAAAATAATAAACAGAGAAACATAATCAGAAAAAACTGACCTGTCAACAGCAGCTTATTGATGCTATCCCAGTAGAATCCAATTTTGTTTTCTACAGTGTGTAAAAATGAACTGAAAAACACAGGCTCTGTTGTGTAGGTCTGACTTGTTGCATATATGGGTACATTAAAAACCTGAAAGTTTTTAAGCATACTGGTGGAATACTGACTGATATATATATATATATATATATATATAGATAGATAGATAGATAGATAGATAGATAGATAGATAGATAGATAGATAGATAGATATATATAGATATATATATATAGATAAATAGGTAGCGGAGATGATCATAAATTGGTAATGGTACATGACTAAGGGATTCTGTCTTTTCGGTGAATTACAACCCTCTTATTTTTGTATTTTCTTTTTATTATTAATATATGAGGAAATTTAGATTTATTCTATAGAGTCAACAGGTAGGAATATCGAAGGATATAAATAACCCAGTCAAGGCACAGTATTAGATTGCCATGTATAGCTTGATGTCTCTTACAAGAAACTGTTGCTAGGAGCTTGTTCTAGGCACAATATCCTTTTTAGCTGCTCTGGTCTCTCCCCAAAGCTCATCATTATGGTTTCTGTACAGTTCTATGCTGCAATAATGACACATGGCAAACATTCGATTCTGCCTGGATTTTCCATTATAATTCTCCTCAGAAAGACAGCATGGTTTCCTGTGATCTTCAGGACAGAATACACCTTAGCTGCTCAGTACAGCATCTAGCTCAACAGTATCATACCTTCCCTTGGATCCCTTTTATCTGCTCTAGAGAGAGGTCTCTGTGCAGTGTACACATACTCCCAAGTCTTGTTTTATGAGCCAGGACCCCCACAGAGGACACATTCTCAACTGTGCTATGACAATTAATATCCCCTTTACAGACATCAAGCTTGCAGCATAGGCAGCAGCGTGACAAGTGTCAGTGCATAGGAATCATAGCAAAGCAGTTTTTCCTATGTAGTCACAACAATAATACAGTAAACTGTCCTACACCCCTCACATTTTATAAATATTTTTTTATATCTTTTTATGTGATAACACTATTGATGGGGAGCAGGTGTCTTACATTTGGTGTTATCGCTCTTACACTCTCTAATACTGGTCACTGGAAGTTTAATGTGGCACCTCATGGTAAAGAACTCTGTAAGGATCTGAAAAAAAGTATGGTTCCTCTACACGAAGATGGCCTAGGCTATAATAAGGTTGCCAAGACCCTGAAACTGAGCTGCAACACCATACAGCAGTTACGCAGGACAGGTTTCACTTAGAACAGGACTCACCATGGTAAACCAAAGAAGTTCAGTGCCCATGTTCATTGTCCTATCCAGGTGTTGTCTTTGGAAAATAGATGTATGGGTGCTGCCAACATTGCTGCAGAGGTTGAAGGGCTAGGGGGTCAGCCTGTTAGTTGTCTGCATGGCTGTCATCCCAGAAGGAAGTTTTTTCTAAAGATGATGCACAAAAAAGCCAGCAAACAGTCATGGTATGATGTATTCATTACCCCAATCCATTCAACCATTCCCGAGATATAGCACAATCTAGCAATATGCAAATTAACTCTTAACTGCACTGGTGGTGGGTTTAAAGACTAACTGCACTTCTGACACTGTCCTTTAGTTACTGTTCACTCTACCCCGCTCATCGTGGAGACATTGGAGAAACATGGAAATAATATTGATCAGTGACCCAAGGAATGACGTCAGAGGTGTAGATAGTCTTCAAACCCACCTCCAGTGCAGTTAAGAGTTCATTTGCATATTGTAAGATTGTGCTATATCTCAGGAATGGTTGAATGGATTAGGGTACAGGATCAGTCACACTAACCACCTGTATGTTCAGTTTAGTGGGGTTCATCCATTTGTCAGTATCTCTTTAAAGCACTGTAACAGATCTGGTTATCACCCACATTTGACTGGAGACAAATTATCCTTTAGACTATTCCTTCTGACCAGCAAATGTTCTTGTTTCTAATTCTTTATTTTCATGCAGTACCTGACATTACTCATATTCTTAAAATGTGGGCTAACAGGTTGTTAAACTGTACTCCTCATTTCTTTATATGACCATCTGCACTTTTACTGAACTATTGCATAATGCTTCCTTTATTTCCTCATACATTTAGTAAAATCAAAAAAAAATTTTTATTGCCGTTGCGCAGACGACAATTTATTGTTAATAACTTCCATCAATTTATAGATTAACCTCTCAAAATAATATTTGGTCAAATATTTTTTTAACATAAAAGGAATAAGCTAGTGGTCTCTTTGATATGACTTAATGACCCTATTCAAAACAGTCAATAGTAATGCGCAGGAAATAAAATACTTTACTCCTTTTTATATAGCTACAAGTAAAACAGAAATTGTACAAAAATGGCATAATCTAGACAACATCAACTGTAAATGTGAACAACAAGTAGTTTCCCACAGCAATGCTAAACTTACGAACGGTTCCTGTTTCCAAATATAGCCCCCTTCAGTTTACAGTTCCCAAGTCGATTCTAAAGAAAGGTGGTAATATACCTGGCTCTAGAAATATACAAAGAAAGTTCCCTGTGGTACGGTTATATGGATGATGTTACTGTTGTTTGGTCATCTTGTGTATCAGTTGATCATATAGTGGAAAGAGATGACATTTTCTACATAATGATTAACACAAAGACACAATATGATGATAAAATGTATTACTATTATCCATTAAACTAACAGCAACCTTACTTTTTCATGTAGATTTTTTGGGGGAGGAGGTAGTAAACTTTTCTTAGTGTCTTTTACATAGATAGAATATTTTTTTCATTTAAGGTTTAGTTTTTCTAAATAAGTCAGCAGCTGTGCAGAATTTATTGGAGAATTCATGGAATACACTAAAGCAAGGATGGAAAAATCCTGCTTCTGCCAACTTTTTTCAGTTTTTTCTAATGAAGAAGGAAAACTTGCTATTAACTGACTTTTTGAGCTGCTTTTTATTAGAAGGGATTCTTGTCTGGCTACTAAAACAATAAGCAAAATGACTCCAGGAATTCGGTAGCCGACTTCCAAAATCTAAAGTGATTGTCTACTGCTGCAATAATATGCCCTTTCACCCACAGAAAACCCCACCATTAAACATTGCACAAAAGGAGGTAATTGACATCAATAATGGGTGGAAAAATGGTTCAAAACAGTGAAGCAAGCATATTCCTTTTTACCAATAACAATAAATATACAACACTCAGGTACTATACTGTATAGAGAAACATAGCAAATAGACTAGATGGATACATTGAAAGCAGGAAATAAAAAAAAACTTCCTTCATTGTTTTGTAATGTCAGTGTGTGGCTCCCAGTGTCTCTGCTCATACTATCACTGTGGGTTCTGAGGGATACTCTGGCATCATGTAAAAAAATTAACTGAGCAGCATATAACATTGTTTATCTGTCTGCTCTGATTCCACACCCACAACACTCATGCCAGTTCCCCATCCAGAGATATTACAGAACATCTAATTCACAGCAGACATTGCACAATCAGTGAGGTTGCAGCATTCATTTCATGTCAGCTCCTCTTCCTGTGGCACTGCTTAGCCCTAGGCAGTATGCTATAAACACACCTAATTCTTCCCTAAATGTCTCAGAGACAAGATCCAGCCAAACCTACTGAGACAGAAGAGGATGATGCCTCATTTTGAGAAAGAGGGAGGGACATGGGAACTGCTGAGACAATGCCACATTAAAAATGAAAGACCTAAACAACTTCATGACAAGGTTGAATCACACAAAAGAACGCTATATTAGTCAGTTACATATTTTGGGGTGATGGTCTTAAAAACAACACAGTCTTAAAAACTAAGAAATACCCCTTTAATGAAACTAAACTTGCCAATAATGTCAATGGTCTTGACAATGAGATAACAATATCATATGCCTTATATAGCTGGAATTCCTCTAGTTTTTTTTACTGGAAAAAAAAAAATATTTACCAATTTAGAGTAGATTACAGAAACTCCTATCCCTCTGTTGGTAAAATAAACACATCAGTATTTGAAGGAGAGGATAAAAAAAAACTATAACTACTACAGAGTGAAGAGGTTAATAGCATTTTTATGTCTAAAATATAACTTTTGATAACATGGAAAAATTTTGACTAGTCATATTGAGTTTAACCTGTTGGGGACGGATGGTGTACATATACGCCCTCCGCCCACTCCCTTTCTATAACGCGGGGCCGCGGTGTGGCCCATACACAAAAAATCCCCAAGGTGGGTCGGGAATCACAATAATTCAACAAACTTCCAATAACCCAGGGCAGAAGCCCGGGGCACAAGATTCCTTTCAAGAAAAAACCCCTATAAAATGTATTGACAATGTTAAAATTTAACTTTTATTAAATTATAATTAAGATAATATAGGATTGACTACTGTTTAATATTGAGGCAATATTATTCCAGACATAAATCGCTCCTAATGGGATAAACCCATATATAATTAGTCACTAGGGGTCTGCAGTACCCCTTATAATGGATTTAGTATGACAATTTAAAAACCACCATTTGCCGTCCTCTACTAGTTTTGGTGCATCAGCACCGTCCTCAGGAGGAATAACTGACAAACATGTCAGAATTAGTGAGCAGCAGAACACAGGTGAGCCAGATAAAAAAGCGAGTCACATAAACATGTAAGGCATCTGCATGACCTAGTGAGTAACACATGTAAGCAGTTTTTTTGTGTGATATGACAGGAATGCTTTAACTATTGAAACTTCTCTTATGACGGTAGGGGACAGTAATAGATGCTGGGCATGACATCAGTAACTACAGTATGCTGTATCAGCACAGCTTATTACAGTACTGATTTCCCCTTCTCCAGCCGATAAGGGATCTTCTCCCCTCTGTGCTGACATGCAGTAATTCTGAGGTTTGTGTGATTTCCCCTACTTCTTTAAATAATACACAACCTGTATGTTTCACCCCTCCTTCTTCAGACTGTCCTATGTGCTCCTTCCCATCTATGTTCTGATACTGTCTGTGTGATGTACCTTCACTGAAGACTTGGATGGTTTACGGGTTCTCCAGACTCTGTTCTGCTGTGTACAACCATGTCCACCTCCCTGAAGCTATTTATACCGTATATACTCAAGTATAAACCGACCCGAATATAAGCCGAGGCCCCTAATTTCAGCCCAAAAACCCAGGGAAAGTTATTGACTCGAATATAAGCCTTTGGTGGGAAATACATCATCCCCCATGTAATTATCCAGCCCCCCGTCATCATCACCCCCCCCCCCCCTTTATCATCACCGCCTTTCAATTTCTTCATCAGTGGTCTTCAACCTGCGGACCTCCAGATGTTGCAAAACTACAACTCCCAGCATGCCCGAACAGCCATCGGCTGTCAAGGCATGCTGGGAGTTGTAGTTTTGAAACCTCTGGAGGTCCGCAGGTTGAAGACCACTGCGGCCTTAGTCATCATCCAGCCCCCAACCCCCCCCCCCCTTTTGTTTTGTACTCACCTCCCATCGGTGGGAAGGGTGAGCTGGTCCAGGCCATCTATGCTGCAGGGACCGTGTGGTGGGGAGGATTAGTCGTTGCGGGCTGTCCATTTTCACCAGGGGGCCTCTTCTCCGTGCTTTGGGCCTGCCCCGGACTAGTGACGTTGCCTTGACGACGACGCACAGGGACGCTCATGCGCAACGTCCCAGTGCGTCGTCGTCAAGGCAACGTCACTAGTCCGGGGCCAGAGCGGAGAAGAGGCTCACCATTCCTTCCCACCGAGGGGAGGTGAGTACAAAACAAAAGGGGGGGGCTGGATGATGAATAAGGCCGCAGTGGTCTTCAACCTGCGGACCTCCAGAGGTTTCAAAACTACAACACCCAGCATGCCCGGCAGAGCTCCCACAATGCAAGGAGCAATGTGCAGTCTGTGTCAGAAGTAACAGTCATACTTTTCTATTTAGGAAGCAAACAAACAATACATATATTATAGTACACTTACAATGGGGAAAGGTCTACTCTTTTGGCCAATATAATATATAACAGAGCCTAGTAATAAACCATACAGTGGACTCAATATTTACGAGCCTACTACATTCATTAGATGAATGCTCCTCCTCTCTTTCAAGTGATGGCTGCATTTTATAGAACTGTACATTTAGTTTTTATATACCGGTAATTTTTTACAATTGGAAGAAATTGTCATGAGGAGTTTAGGGAAGTAGATGGTGGCAGACATCGTTTCACTTAATAAACTATGGTTACTTTGCATGTTGGGCATGTCCTAAAGAAATGGCATTAGCCAAAGCGACTGTAACGCTAAGTGCTGTAAAATGGACTGTAAATTGACTCCAAAACAGCCGCTAAAAAAACAAACTAGTAAATGCTGTTGAACTCTTTTTTTACACACATATTTATTTGTCCATAAAGTGTAAGGGCCATTTTTCGGCTATTTACATGCCAAAATATGGCAACAAATATGTCCCAAATGAAAATAGCTTTAGAATTTGATTGAGCCAAACAAACTGTTGAAAATATGCCCCAAAAATGTATTTTATGTCTGACAAACCATTCCAAGAAAAATATCTGACAGTTTCATACAATATTTGCTTGAAAAAAACAAGCAAACAAACAAACATTTTTAACAGCTCAAAAACATTGTGTGCACAGAGCCTCAGAGGACTGGTTTGTTGTAGTTGTTCATCAGTTGGCTACACATACATGCGATGGTTGGTGTGGTGAAAAAAAAACTTAAAAACCAAGAAATACAGGTGAAAAGTAGTTCACAATAGATTTGGCTTCATGTAAGTTCTCTTTAACAATTTAATGCATTTTTTTTAAATTCACATTTTCCTTACCTGCTGCTCATACACATGGTCAATGCATATGGTTTCCATAAAGCAGGTCATTACAGGGACTGTAACTTCTGTTTTGCAGTTTTTCCTTCACCTTCATACCATTTAATTTACACATCATTTAACTTTATAGCAAGCAAGAAAGATGCTACAGACTTTATTAACAATCATTATATTATACTGTACAAATAAGCAGCTATGGTTGTTTAAAGGGGTTACCGGGCAGCAAGGCTTTTATGCATCTTCTCATGGAATGGATAGTTAAAGGAAAACGGTCATCATGTTCATCCACACTAAACCCAATCCATCGGTTATATTGCGGGTGAACAATATACATACCTTCTGTCTGGTTCCCGGTCCCTCTAAAGATTCTCTTCAATCTTCACTGAATTGCGAGCTGGAGGAGGGCCTGCCGGGTAAATTTGAATACTCCTGGTTGCTGGTTATGTGAGCACTCTGTTAGGCACAAGCACTCACGTGACCAGCAACCGTGAATATTCAAATTCAGCCAGCGAGCCCGCTTCCATCCGTGGAATTCAGCAAAGATAGAGGAGGATCTTCAGAGGGATCAGGCTCCAAACAGAAGGTATGTATATTAGTCAGAGACCCCACATCGGTCTCCTGTTCACCCCCACTATAACCTGGTGTATTGGGTTTAGTGTAGATGAATAGTATGACTGTTTTCCTTTAATTAAAAAGCTTACTTTCTTCACTGCCATTGATTGGCTAAGTGGGCTTGTGACATCACGTCCCTGAACCCGGAAGCACCCCAAGCAGGGACTGGAGCTCTGGATTATCGATGGCAGCATGGGAGTGAGCAAATGCATGATAACCTTGCTGCCCAGATAACCCCTTTAAGATAAAGTACAAGCCTGTGAAGTTGTGCTATGTGTTTTGTGCTATGCTTGTTAATAAGGACAAATAATCGTTCACACGTACTCAGATTTGATGTGCAGGATTTGATACACAGGATTTTTTGCTGCAGATTTCAATGTAAAATAAATGACTGAGCACAGCTTCTAATCTGCAGTTACAAATCCTGCGCATTAAATCTGCACAGGATCCTGTACGTGTGAACGTACCCTTAAATGGTATTCAGATGCAAACTCATGAATAAATCCTAACCACAATATGAACAGGGCCAAAGAATGGTTAAATCAACAGATCAAGGAAACATTTGCAGCTCAGGGACTGATGAACAAAATAATATACACCTATAGGCATTGTTCGCTTGGAATTCTCTTATTTTCTTATATATTCTATTTATATGTTTGTGACAAAAAGTTAGTTACTCAAAGGATAACTGCTGATCACTAAATGTTTCCAGCAGCTAGACCACACTATTACCAGATGATCACCTGGAAGGCTACTTGACCCCAACATTCTTGGAAGCCACGTGCTTATGTGTGGGCTACATGGAGACTTCATCTGTGACACCTGTCACGTGGTCAAAGATCGCTGTATTGCACTGCATGGACTGTGCTGCATAGCGGCTGATGTCATTGAATCGGGTCTCATTGTGACTGCAACCTAACAGTCACAAGAAATTGATCTAGGTTGATTTTTTGGTGACTGGTCACAGTTGTGGCCCCTTGTGGGCCACAATGCAACCCCATTTATTTAATTTAGCTGTGAAACAGCACAATTACTGCAGTTCAACACAGCAATCCATGTCAAGGCCAAAGTTGGCTATTTAGCCCTAGCCTCAGGGGCATACTTATTAGAGGGTGGGGGGATGGGGTCCACCTCAGGTTCCACTGACCTGGGGGGTACCAAGTTTTCCCAAGCCATCTGAACAAATAATGTAGACTGTTTGGATGAATGTTCAAACTGCTCACATTATCTTCGGGGAACGAAGCGTGACCTCTGCCCTGGCACAGATGGTGACATCAAATGTCATTGCTGCCTGCACCAGAGCAGATGAGGAGGGAGGCAGTTCAGCTGCTGCTGCTCTATGTGGGAGGTAAGTATGTATATTTTTTGTGTCCTGCTACTGAGAATTACTGCATACCTGTGGGGGATTACTGCCTAATTGTGGGGGGAGATTACTTCTTACTTGGGGGTGGTATTACTGCCTACTGGTGAGATGGGATTACTGCTTACTTGTGTGTGTGTGTGGGGGGGGGTTACTGCCTACTTGTGGTGGGATTACTGTCTACTTGGGGGGATTAATGCCTACTGGGGGACCTACCTGGAAATTGGTGGGATTACTGACTTCTGGGGGAGTGGAATTACTGGCTACATGGGAGGGAGGGGCTAAATGCAAAATATTGGATACACAAGGATGTACGGAAACTTGTAGAAATTACTGAATGGGCACATGGTTCGCAACTGAGAAAAAAAAAATGAATGCATTAAAACCAAGAGGGAAAACCCATATAACTTCACAGCAAATTCACAACATGACGTGCTGTGGATAACAAATATGCACCTCAGGTCAATATCCACACAAATTTTGCGCATATTTTTACAGTTTACGGTTGAGAGTTTTAAAATTGACTTTGCTGCTACTGTAAATGCTGTGGAAAATCATAACCAAATATACCACTTGTGGAGATACCCATAACAATGAGAGTTTATTTAACATCAACAGTTTGATTTTATTGAATAACCCGTTTTACTATGTTGTGTAATATGCAACATGTCAGTCACTTTATTATAATAGATTTTAATAAAGTATTGTATAAAATTTTTATAATAAAATAAATAAAATAAAAGTAAAAAAGTAAACAAAGAAAAATAATTTAAACACTTTATCTTATTTCTTTCCAAAATAGTTACAATAACAATAATTGGTAAATGAATGGAAGTTGAATAAATTACGATTAAAGGTCTTAGGAAATGTAATTAAGTAGCTTACTCAGAAGCTCAAGATTTACCATCAAATAAAGAATGCTTGTCTTCATTGGAGTGAGGAGAAGCAATAAAGGGAACGGGAATGACAAGGTAATTACCTTTTGCTGAGATGCTTGTTATCTGCTTTGGTTATTGCAAAGAAAAAAGACAAAACAAGTATTTATGTTAATACATAATATTAAAGGGGTTCTCCGGTGCTTAGACATCTTATCCCCTATCCAAAGGATAGGGGATAAGATGCCTGATCGCGGGAGTCCCGCCGCTGGGGACCCCCGGGATCTTGCACGCGGCATTCCATTTGTAATCAGTCCCAGGAGCGTGTTCGCTCCGGGTCTGATTACCGGTGACCACAGGGCCGGCAGCGTGTGATGTCACGCCTCCGCCCCCGTGTGACGTCACGCTCCGCCCCTTAATGCAAGCCTACGGGAGGGGGCGTGATAGCTGTCACGCCCTCTCCCATAGGCTTGCATTGAGGGGCGGAGCGTGACGTCACACGGGGCGGAGGCGTGACATCACACGCCGCCGGCCCTGTGGTCGCCGGAAATCAGACCTGGAGCGAACACGCTCCGGGAACTGATTACAAACGGGGTGACATGTGCAAGATCACGGGGGTCCCCAGCAGCGGGACTCCCGCGATCAGGCATCTTATTCCCTATCCTTTGGATAGGGGATAAGATGTCTAAGCACCGGAGAACCTCTTTAAGGTAAAATAATCATAGTATTGAGGTAAAATAATCGGCTATGCTTGCCAATAGTTATCTAGGCTTACTGAGGATCTGTCACAAGATGTATGCTGCCCTAATTTAGGGCAGTATAAACCTGGTGGCAGGGATCCTGAGCAGGACACTGTGTTAGTATTCTTCATTTCTGCAGTACAACTCGTCCTGATTTCTGAGTGAGAACATGTTCAAAAGTCATCAATATTCATCACGAGCGGCTTCTCTGGTCCGCCCACTCATCCGTAATTGGCAGCATTCTGTCAGTGCTGGTTATGGACAGAATGCTGCCAATAACTAGCAGGTGGTCAGGCCGGATTAGTCGCTCACAGGGGTCAAGTCCTGGCAAAAAAGTGTGGAAACTCACCCAAGGTTTCCGCTCTTGGGCAGGTCCTGCAGGACTCCTGCTAATGGGAACAGTGGGGGAAATTTATCAAAACCTGTCCAGAGGAAAAATTGCTGAGTTACCCATAATAACCAATTAGATCGCTTCTTTCATTTTGCAGAGGTCTTTTTAAAAATGAAAGATGCGATCTGATTGGTTGCTATGGCACTCAGCAATTTTTCCTCTGGACAGGTTTTGATAAATCTCCCCCAGTGTTCCTGCTGTAGAAAAAGGGCAGGAACTCCGTTCCCCTGCGTTCCTGCAGGACTTGAGCCCTGACCACTCTTTTTATTATCACAGACTACTGTGCACTCTCAGTAGTCCATTGTGATTTTATCATTTGTACTGCTGCTATGAAGAAAACTAAGATAGTGTCCTGGGTAGGGTTCCTGTCACCCGGTTTATGCTGCCCAGCAGAAATCTGGTGACAGATTTCCTTTAAGGCTGGCATTGCATATATTAATTTTTGGAAAACCTACACTAAAGTTTTTATATGTGGGTTTTTGGGGCGAGGGCAAAAGGGGATCCAGCAGGGGTGAGAAGTATAAATCCTTACTTTATTGTTCCCATTTCTTTTAATCCACTTCTGGCTCTGGCTCAAGCAGTTAGCATCTTAGCTGAGTGCTTGAACTTGAAGCACTCTTGGACGAAATAGCTTCTGCACATATATGTACAGGGATTTAAGGTTTTATAGCTCTGTAGTTAGCAACCAAATTACTGAATCTACTGGACAAGTATCCTCACAAGTGGTTAGCCATAGCTAACCTTCCTCCACCAGAGCTACTGCCTGCTTTTCCCCCATTGACCCTTTAATGAATATGTCTCCCCCTAGCCACTTAAGTCCCCAGCCCACTTGCATTAATTCCACATCCCTAATTGTCTCCAAACTTCAACTGCTTTGAGTTTCCAATGTGTTGAAGTTTGCTTGTTGCTAAAGATCCTATGAATAAAGTCCTAAATGGGCTGTAGTGGAAATGCAAAGCCTACTGAAATTGAATGGATCACAATTCTTAACCATCTGTAGATGTAGAGAATGAAAACAGGTTTGATGCTGGATAGCTCCATACAAGCATAGTACATTACTACACCCCCTTTAGCACATACCCTGTTGTTTTTGGGATAGTCACTCAAAGTGTACCTTAAATGTAATGCCTTTTTTAAAACATGAGAGAGGACAAAAAAGTGAAAACCTTCAGAGTACTTGTTTAATGGTGATAGGTACAATTCATTAACAGGTAGGCAGCCTTATCAACTAAGTCAATAGTGTTGAACGCGAATATTGGAATAGCAAATTTTCATCGCGAGTATCGTCACTTCGCGATTTCGCGAATATTTAGAATATAGCTAAATATATTCATTATGACGAATATTTGTGGGTTTTTTCACAGTACACATCACAAAAATGTGATAATCCCTCCCTGCTTCCAGCTTGTGGTCCAAACAAGGCGAATATGTGAAAATGTGGGAGTATTGTCACTTCCAGAGGACACTGTTCCCTCCCTTCTTTCAGCTTGTGGGCAAATGAAAAGGATGAAATACAGTTGTCAGAGGTTAGCAACATCCCTAGCAATCAATAGAAAAGTAGTTAGTTGAAAGATATAATCGCACATGCACATCTTGCGAATTTCATTGCAAATTTTTTATGGAAAAAAGTTAACGCATATGTGAAATTCGCGAATATAGGACAAATATTCGTCCATATATTTGCAAAATATTGCAAATTTGAATATGGCTCCTGCCGCTCATCACTATAAGTCAACAGGAACTAACCGGAATCTGTCATGTATTGTGTATTGATTATCCAGGTCAGACCCTGACATTGAACCTTGACTGAAATCATTCCTTTCTGACCAATGATAAGGGTGGTTGGTCCGGCTAAAGCAATTATTAGTCACTGGTAATTACCATGCAGATCTAAGGAGTGAGCCGGGAAATCCTCCGTAAATCACTGCTGGTCTGGGTATCAGAGAAAAATTATGTAGGATTTTTCCAAGTTAGTTCCAAGTACACCAAGTACACCTAAGCTTCATAAATCACCTCTCATCAACATTATAAAAACATAGAGATCACACAAATCCTGATTATTTAAAGTACTGTGGTTTTAGCAGAATGGCAGACATGGAGCAAACAGAACAGACTCAGAGTCTCATAGTCAGGACAGAGCAGAAGACCAATAACGGATGATGAGGTCAGTGTTACAGAAGAAGACCAACTGATGTGAAAGACCAGAGACATGCCTGATCATAATAAATATAGTAAGTATTAACAGAAAGAAAAGCTTGGGAAATATGTTTTCTTTCTGATCTAGAGGATTTTACAAGTACGGTGATCCCTCAACTTACAATGGCCTCAACATACAATAGTTTCAACATACAATGGTCTTTTCTGGACCATTGTAACTTGAAACCAGACTCAACATACAATGGTATGGAATCTGCGAAACGCGTCAATGGCTGGAAGAACAGATTAATCAGAATGGACATTTCACTGGTAAAACCCCTGTATTCCTAAAGTGCATGCACTGACTGGTGTCTGTCACGCCCCCTATAGTACAGGGAGGTACCAAATGTTCTGTACTCTTTACCTGTATTACTGAAGTGCATGCACTGACTGGTGTCTGGTAGCGCCCCTACAGTACAGGGAGGTACCAAATGTTCTGTACTCTTTACCTGTATTACTGAAGTGCATGCACTGACTGGTGTCTGGTAACGCCCCCTACAGTACAGGGAGGTATTACATGTTCTGTACTCTTTACCTGTACCAGGGTTAGCTGCTCCTTTGGACACAAGGTGCGGGCGTCTCCATTTTCCTTTTTTTTTTAGGACATTGCGTGTTCTGTACAGGACCCTGAAGAAGCTTCTGTCCTCTATATAGACCAGTTTTTCCCAAAGAGGGTGCCTCCAGCTGTTGCAAACTACAACTCCCAGCATGCCCGGACAGCCGATGGCTGTCCGGGCATGCTGGGAGTTGTAGTTTTGCAACAGCTGGAGGTGCCCTGGTTGGGAAACACTGAAATAGACAGTGATTACAGCTCCCAGCAGATCTTTCTTACTTTTATATGTAAAGATTTGCTTTATCTATATTAGTTATCTATTTATTGTTCTTTAATCTTCACTTTTTCCTATTTTTGGATGACATTTTGTTGGCTTCAGAACCAATTACCAGGTTTCCATAGAGTTCTGGTCTCAACATACAATGGTTCCAAAATACAATGGTCGTCCTGGAAGGAATTAATATTGTAACTTGAGAGACCAGTGTATAATGGTATATTGGTATGAGCTATATAGAGAAGGATTAGAATTAGAGATGAGCGAATCAATTTGTGCAAATCAGATTTGGTCCAAATTTCACCGAAAATGAGTCATTTGTTTCAGATTTGTCTTGTCCCTGCTCTTGTGGCCTAGAGGTAAGTGGCGATGCAGTATGCAGCTTCCCCTCGATTTTCTGGACTGGGGTACTGTACAGAGCTAGAGATTCCTTGCTCTTGTACATACTTTGCATACTTTTGCAGGGCAACTGGCGCACGACTGAATCAGATCCCGATCCCGAATCCTGAATAAGTCAGATTTGCTGTATGAAACCCCAAAAGAAGCTTTGGAGATTTGTTCATATTTTCTCATAATATTTCAGTGAGTAACCAAATAAAGGGCCTGAAGAGTTGTACACTGCATCAATTGTGAGACAATTCTTGGGGTTCCCATGGGGCTGCGGAAGATAAAAAGGGAACTTCGGGTCCACTAAGCAACAAGGGAGACAATAAACAGGATAAACAGAGGTCATGTGGGATATCATAGGATAATAGGAAGCTCTTGCTTTATTGCACTCTTGAAAAGAGCACTTATTATGAGCGGCAAAATATGACTGAACAGCACTCCTTTCCATTTCTAGATTAATATTTCTAATATATCCATCACTTTTCACTATGTCATAAGCCTTATTTACAGTGTTTTAATTAATAAATGCACAAGTAGCACAAACAATAAAAGGGAACTAAAGAAACATTTTAGCAAGACAAATTATAAAAAACAAACCAACGTGACATTTCTGGCGCAAGTGAGCTCGTTAACCAAACACCAGCTAATTAATCCATCCAATAAATAAAAAAAAAACACAAAGAAAACAAAATGTTCTCATTATTTCACAGCTGCCGTCACTACATTAATTTCCCCCGTTCCTCTTCCAAAGCTATCTACCAGCTTCTGTGCTGAAAAAAAAAATCCCTTCCTGCCATCAACTCGAAGAAAAAAAAAAAAAACACTAACAGTAATGGCATAAAATGCGGTTTCCATTAAATAATAAAATGCTTTGAAGTGCATTTCATGCTCATGCTAGATACAGGATGGATAAAATTGAATGCTGCAACCTTCCATTAAGGAAAACAAATAATCCTATGAATAGCCAGAACGTTTTATTTACAGGTAAAAATATGTCAATTGAAGCTTAGTAATCCAGTAAATATATATTATATATAATATATTGTAAGTTTATTGCCATTCTATTCCTTAAGTAGATCACACTCCATTGGTATTCTGTTTTCCTCTCTACTTAAAGGCAGGTCAGGGGGGGGGGGGGTATGGTATTCCCCAAGCGCAGCTTTGTAGCTGAAACTGCTGTATCCTTTAAAACCCTACGATTCTAAGGCATTGGTAATTAATTGCCGAACTGTTAGCAAAGAAGTTAACAACACTCATTAAATGCTTCTTTAGGTATCCTTTCTAGACAAAGAATAATGAATGGGTGTGCACCCCTCTAAAATTTCTCTACACATTTTAAACCCCAACCCCGCAACTAATAATCCAAATTTTTATTTATAGGGTGCACATACTCTCTTCATTGATTTATAATGAGGGTGCCCATACATGTAGTGGGCCCGCAAAAAACACACATGATTTTTTAAAATGAACTGCGGCAGTTTGACAGTAAATTGCTGTGGTTTTTACTATATACTTGAAACTAAATGTTTTATCTACACAAGCTGTGTAGCTGAACATTGTCACATACGTCACACACACCACAATATGTTTATGTGAAGGAACAAAAATGTAATATAGCAATTAAGTAGAACAAATAAAAAAAAACAAGACAAAAGGAGAAAGGTTCATGCCGATAAAGCTGACAATCCAAATTCAGGACTTTAAATGGATCAAAATAATAATATGAGGCTAGGCCGAATCGGCAACTTTGGAAACCATATGGTGTGCGTTATATCACGTCTAATGTTACTGGGGATGCATTGTGAGGCACAAGTGGTCATGACCAGAAGTCCATCCTGTTGGGTCACAATCGCAGCCACTTGTGGGTCGCAACACAGCCCTATTCACTTACAGTAGCTGCAATACAGCACAATGTAGGCAGTGCAACATAGCAATTTATGGCTGCACAACTCATGTCGACTTAGCCATAAGGGAAAACTTACAGGTCCTCTTTAACCCCTTAAGGACTGAGCCCTTTTTCACCTTAAGGACATTTTTTGCACATCTGACCACTGTCACTCTAAACATTAATAACTCTGGAATGCTTTTAGTTATCAATCTGATTCCGAGATTGTTTTTTTCGTGACATATTCTACTTTAACATAGTGGTAAAATTTTGTGGTAACTTGCATCCTTTCTTGGTAAAAAAAATCCCAAAATTTGATGAAAAAATTGAAAATTTTGCATTTTTCTAACTTTGAAGCTCTCTGCTTGTAAGGAAAATGGATATTCAAAATAATTTTTTTTTTATTCACATAAACAATATGTCTACTTTATGTTTGCATCATAAAATTGACGTGTTTTTACTTTTGGAAGACACCAGAGGGCTTCAAAGGTCAGCAGCAATTTTCCAATTTTTCACAAAATTTTGAAACTCGTTTTTTTTCAGGGACCAGTTCAGGTTTGAAGTGGATTTGAAGAGTCTTCATATTAGAAATACCCCACAAATGACCCCATTATAAAAAACTGCACCCCCCAAAGTATTCACAATGACATTCAGTCAGCATTTTAACCCTTTAGGTGTTTCACAGGAATAGCAGCAAAGTGAAGGAGAAAATTCACAATCTTTATTTTTTACACTCGCATGTTCTTGTAGACCCAATTTTTGAATTTCTGCAAGGGGTAAAAAGGAGAAAATGTTTACTACCCCACAGGTGTTTCACGACTTTTGCATATGTAAAAAAAAAATTTCTGCCTGCTCCCCAAAACAGCGCAACTCTTCAGGTTGTGTAGGATTACTGCTCAATTCCACTGAAGTAAATGGAGTACAGTTGTTATACCACACACATCCTGGGGACAGGCATGGCTCTATTTTTAAGAAGAGAGCAGCTATGGTTTTCTAATCCTGAATAACACCTTTGAGTAGCAAAGCTTTTGGGTAAAAGTAGATCACAAGTATAAAACATGGGGAACAATGGAAAGTTTTTTTAGGTTTGGGAAACCTACTGTATAATCTATATGTCCCATTGGACATGTTATAGAATAAAATATTCATCGAGGCGGTTCCATTTTATGAAGGATGCCTGATAAACACGTGCCTGAAGTATGTGAGAAGATCTTATTTTCTATATTACCTCTATATAGACATCTTCTAGATCTTCATATTTGAATGCAATTTGACTAATGACAGGTGCTCTTAAAAAAAACGTTTTCTCTTGTGGTGTTCACTATTGTAGATGTTTTCTTTTTTTCAGATTTGTTTTTCTCATTAGGCCATTTTTATCAGAAGGTTACTTACTGAGATTTCTAAAGTCTGCAGTAAAACCATAGCAACCGATCATACTTTGATTTCCTTAACTTTTAGTAGACAGATGAAAGCTGATTGCCAGTGGTTGATGTCATTTTACTGTAGCTGAAAGATAACTACATCCTCCTACATCACTGCACAACTGGTGGTTACAACAAGTGGTTCCCATCAGTATTGGCTGTTGGCCCATGTTTCTTATAGCTGGTGGCAATGAGGTTAGAAATTCGGAGATGCCATGTTTGGATTTCCTTGGTTTAGACAGGATGACTGCAGCCATAGAAACAATTTACAGCACATTAAGATAATCCGTGATTTAATGAACAAAGTATAATAATTTTCTATAAGTGTCCTTAGAAACAGTCTTACAAATTGGTACTAATCTCATAGTAAGAACATGCTGTTCCTGCACACAAAAATGGTAAAACCATTTAAAGGTTATTTTATATATACTGGATAATTTAAGGTTATTACAGAAGCTTATATAAAAAGAATTTGCTTGCTGCCCATCACTAAATAAGGATTGACACATCTCTTGTACTATACTCTGATATGTTGGGTAACTTTCCAATAAAGGGGTTGTCTAGAGAAAAAAAACTCTTACCCTTTATCTACAGGATAGGAGAGAAATGGATGATCATGGGGGAGGGGGGTACGACCACTGGGACCCCTCCTGTGATCTCTAGAACTGGGCTCCGGCTCTCAGAGAGTGCGCATTTTGTAGACGGTACGTTCCCCATTAATTTCTATAGTATCGCTGAAGATACCCGAGTATAGTACCCAGACATCTCTAGCACTTTGATTCTATTAACCTACTAAAGTTTTTTTTCTTACTTTAGTGTTAACTAATGTGTGATAGAAGTCTAACGAAATCCTGCTATTGCCAAGATACTTCCTTTATGACACCACTCTTTGCTAGTACCAAGCTGAAACACCAATGACATAGGTCCCAGGATAATACTAAGTATTACTTATAATAAGGTAAATGTTGAGTTTCTATTGGGTGAATCTTATGGCTACAAAATTATAGGATTAAGCTGGCATAAAAAATAAATAAATAAATAAAAAGCTTATCTGACGGTGACTAGACCTGGTCTTGCAGAGCTTACTACTTCTATTCCGACATGCAGAAAACAGGGTTTCCTGCATGTCGAAATGGAAGGAGCAAGTGCTGCCCAACCCAGACCTGGCATCATAGGGACAGAAGGGGTGGAGGGAATAAGGCAGAAATAACTTTTTCCCCCCTTTCATGGCAGCCTGAGTCCTTACACAATCATTTAAAAGAAATAAAGATATAAAAATAAAACAGAATCAGATACTGGATTGTTTGAGGACCATTTTAATGTAAAGGGTTCCGTAATGAGTGAGGCTATACTGTGCTTTCCTTTCACCTATTTATAGACTAGGTGAACAGCGCCTTATCGGGGGAGGGGGGGGGAGGTCCAACTACTGGAACCATCACTTATCATGAGAACAAGCATGTACACTGCTGCTTTATTTAAACTCCACAGAACTGCTAGAAACAACAGCAGTACTATACAGCACTCAACAGTCCCATTAAGTGGATGGAATGACAGACCCATATTCGACTGTCGCTTTATTCAAACTATGCATTTTGGACTCATCTTCTCAAGATCTCTGGGGGTCCCATTTGTTGGACCCCCACCTAAACAACTGTTTATATACTAATTTGTAATGTAAGCGTTACCAATTACCATAATCTACCCTCCTAGGTTCCCTACTACTATCTATCTATCTCATGTATTTCTATCTATCTCATATCTATCTATCTACAGTATACATCCATCTATATACTGTCTATCTATCTATCTATACATCCATCTATATACTGTCTATCTATCTATCTCTCTATATCTTCAGAAGGCAATAAAGGGTAAAAGGGAGCAGCATAAATCAGGTGCCTGCCATTCCCAAAAGCCAGGGCATTCAGCCCATAAGCTTAATCAACAAACCACAGCATATTTAACATGCACATAGTGTAACCACGCTCTCGTTCTCTGGGTGAGATGCAAAGCTGTTCAACTGGCACAATGAGGACAGAGAGTAAGGTTGTTTTAAAATGTATTGTCTAACCATAAGTCACGGTGCCTGCACCTGAAAAATCTGGGAAACAGCAGGATCCAGGGCATGGAACGATGACTGATAAGCTGTCAGACTGAATCCTCCTCTCTCTCTAGTGGTAAGCATGGGCTGGATAAAGTGCAATCCTTTTTTATATCAATAAAGTGCTCACATTGTAGAATACTATCCCACATACTCACACAAAACCCATTTATTCAGGTGAATGCAGCTTAGCCAGGTTCCCACACACACAGAGCTAAGAGAAGACAATGGGGAGATGGATTGTATACACAGCAAGTGCTCTTAGCATACTATTCACTAGTCAAGGGTCTTG
This sequence comes from Hyla sarda, assembly GCF_029499605.1. Taxonomy (NCBI): domain Eukaryota; kingdom Metazoa; phylum Chordata; class Amphibia; order Anura; family Hylidae; genus Hyla; species Hyla sarda. The sequence goes on along the minus strand of NC_079190.1, from coordinate 252,742,716 downwards.
TGAGGGTTGTATGTGTGATTGTGTGTGTGCGTGGGGGGAGGGGGGGCTTAAAGGGTTTAAGATCTATGCAATATTGTTAACCTAATAATTGGCCTTTGTACTTTAATGTGCAAGAACACATTGATGTGGTTTGACTTTTTTTTTGAAGAAATGATGTAATGAAAATCTGTTAATACATTAATTGCAAAACGGATAATGGAAAGGAAGGTAGGAGTTAGGTTCTTCCAAATACGTTTTTATCAATACATCAGTACTGTACAATACACTATAATATGATGTCATGTGTGTCACATTAGATATGGACATGGACACAAAACTAATTCTATCAGGCTCAGGGACCATTGAGGGAAACCATTTTCAGATCTCTTCAGAGATGTTATGTTGGGTTCAAGTCAGGGCTCTGGCTGGGATATTCAGAGGGTTGTCCATACTGCCTGCCATTCCTGTGCCTAAACTGTGTGCAAAGAGTCATTGCCTTGTTGGAAGGTAAATCTTCAGCCCAGTCTGAGGTTCAGAGCACTTTGAATTAGGTTTTCATTAAAAATATCTAAAAAAAAATATCTATTTTTTAATTCAGCTTTCCCTCAACCCTGACCAGCCTCCCTGTCCCAGCCACTTAAAGGGGTACTCCGGTGGTCAACATGTTTTTCTGTTTTTGACTTACCCTATATGTTCTGTTTCATTTCTATTCTTGTTGTTTAGGCAACTCTATTTCCGTTCTTTGTTGTCTTTTTATCCCCCACTTTGTTTTCCTATCTTTGCTTCTATTTCCTGTTTCTTGATGTTCTGAAAACTACGAATCCCAGCATGCCACATGCCTTGCTGGTTTGGGGCAGCTCTTTTTTTTGTTCCGCCCTTTAACCACGCTGCTATTTTCCCGGGTCGGCCCCCTTATACACAGCACACTAATATAATCACCCCTGGTTGGGATACACTGGCATACACACACAAAAGGGACTACAACTCCCAGCATGTGTCATTCAGGAGTCTTCAGTCTGTGGTATAACACCAGCATGCTGCCTCTGTAGTCTCCTGGGGGTTGTAGTTCACCACACCTCTATAGGGCATACACCATTGTTTCCCAACCAGGGTGCCTCCAGGTGTTGCAAAACTACTACTTCCAGCACGCCCGGGCATGCTGGGAGTTGTAGTTTTGATACAGCTGAAGACACCCTGGTTGGGAAACAATGCACTTTGTTTGTAATATACTGAATAGGCTAGGCCAGTGTTTCCCAATCAGTGTGCCTCCAGCTGTTGCAAACCTACAACTCCCAGCATGCCCAAAGACTGTCAGGGAATGCTGGGAGTTGTAGTTTTACAACAGCTGGAGGCACACTGGTTTGGAAACACTGGTGTAACATGATGTGTATGCTGAATAGGCTAGGACAGTGTTTCACAACCAGTGTGCCTCCAGCTGTTGCAAAACTACAACTCCCAGCACGCCCAAAGTCTGTCCAGGCATGCTGGAAGTTGTAGTTTTACAACAACTGGACACTAGAATACACACACATAACAGGGACTACAACTCCCAGCATGTTTCTTTCTGGAGTCCCCCGTCACCCCCCCCCCCCCCCCCCCCGCCCCTGTCCTTCACACATAGAAATCATCCCCAGTCGGAGATTTATTCCCCTGCAGTCCATACATCCCTAGACCGTGCACCTTGTTATCCTCCCCTTCACATAACACTTATCTTCTCTGTCTTCTTTCAGGGCAGACCTGCATCCTCAGAAGACAGTACAGGGGGAGGTGAGATGAGGAGCTGTGTACGTCCTCTCTTTCCCCCTGCTCTTGCTTCTTGCTCTCATGCACACCTGCATCCTCCAGTAGGGGGAGATGAGGGGGCGTGGCTTATCTCTGTCATGCACACCTGCATCCTCCAGTAGGGGGAGATGAGGGGGCGTGGCCTATCTCTGTCATGCAGTTCTGAAAGAACAGAGAAAAAAAGCCATGACATGTTGTCCACAGCCTAATCCTAACATGTGGACAACAGTAAGAGATCCAACACAGAACTACAGAACTTCCTGGCCCACAAACAGGTAAGAAAAAAAGACACATGCTACACAAACATATAATGCATGTCAATTGCAAAAAATATTAACATTAAAAGAAGATGCAATATAGCCAAAAATCTTAACCACCAGAGTACCCCTTTAATAAGAACACAGCATAATGCTGCCACCACCAAGCTTCACTGTAGAGATGGTACCAAATATTCCAACGTATAAGATGACTTTTTAACCCCGACTTTTTTTTCCGGAAAAGTCGGGGTCGTCTTATACACTGGGTATTGGGGTCCGGGATAGAAAAACTTATGACTATCTGCCCGGACCGGCTCCCGTGTGCGGGAGCCAGCCAGAGCAGATGAAAACTAATTACTGATACTAAAAACCAGTGTGTCTCCAGCTGTTGTAAAACTACAACTCCCAGCATGCCTGGACAGCATTTGCCGATCCGGGCATGCTGGTAGTTGTAGTTACACAACAGCTGGAGGCACCCTGGTTTTTAGTATCACGGGAGCAGATAATCAAATCTTTTCCTATGCCGGACATCCCTGTGTCCCCAAAGATCTTTTCGGGACATAGGGATGTCTGCCGGTCACTCACTATTCCTCGACCGGCGCGCATCCTCCTGCAGTCCTCCTCCGCTTCTCCGCCTCTATGGTTGTATGCATGCATAGAACCAGGAGGACCAGGAGGACCGCAGGATCATCGCAGGAGGATGCGCTCCTACAGGCCCGGGACTGCTGCTATGGTCCATAGCAGTAGATGGTGACCGAGGAGCGGTTATCAGAACACTGTGGGGGCAGTACAGACATACAGCCTCCAGCCATACATTGTATATGGCTGGAGGCTGGATGTCTGTGAGTGGGGGGGGGGGGGGGGACTGTCTACTAATGTGGGGGAGCTGCCTACTAATGTGGGGTAACTCCCGACCTAATGTGGGGCAACTCCCGACCGAATGTGGGGGAAGCTGCCTATTATTGTGGGGGAACTGTCGACCTAATGTGGGGGAACTGCTGACCTAATATGGGGGGAGCTGCCTACTATTGTGGGGGAACTGCTGACCTAATATGGGGGGGAACTGCTGACCTAATGTGGGGGGGAACTGCTGACCTAATGTGGGGGGGGGCTGCCTACTATTGTGGGGGAACTGCTGACCTAATGTGGGGGAGCTGCCTACTAATATAGGGGAACTGCAACCTGATGTGGGGGAACATGCTGCCTACCTAATGTGGGGGAACTATACTGCCTACCTGATGTGGAGGGAACTACAAGGTACTGTACATCGCGGTAGGAGGGGTAGTCTTATACGGCGAGTATATCCCAAACTCTATATTTTAACTATAAAAGTTGGGGGTCGTCTTATACGTCCAGTCGTCTTATACGCCGGCATATACGGTACTCTGGGCAGGTGATGAGCAGTGCAGCTTGGAGGCATGGGGGGTGGGGGGGATTGATCAAACTGTTTACTCTGTTTTTTTTTAGACTAAACTTGTCTCATAAATTGTCGCAGGCAGTTTCCAAGCAACTTTTTATTTAGAGCATTTTAGAATCATGTTGTGGACTGCTTTATAAGAGTTTTTGCAGTGGTTAGGGATTTATCAAGTGCGACTTTTTGCAAAAATGTGCTAATTTGTTGCACATGACCTCTTTTACACACAAATTCAGACTAACGTCCACCAATTCTACTAAAGCATCTAAACTGGCAGCATGATTTGGGCATATGACAAATTATCTAGTGCTGTGTAACATTTGATGAATTTGTCCCACGCACATCAATATCACCCCAACATTTGTGTTCTAAACCTGCACAGAGAGTAGACCATAAATAATGAAGTCCCCCCCATAATGCTTAGAATCTTGGTTTCATCAGATCAGAGAACCTTGTTTCTCACAGTCTGAGGCTTCTATAGAAGTTTCTTTTTGGAAACTCTAGGCTGACTTCATGTACCTCTTAGGGTATATTCACACGGTAGAATTTCCGCTCATCCGCCCCAATTCCGCTTGTGAGGATTTTGTGCTGAATTGGTGCGGAATTGGTGCGGAATCCAAGCGGAAATTCTGCAGAAGTGTGAATGGGAGTGTAGACTCCCATAGAAGTGTATTGGGCTTTCATTTGAGGAGGAATTCTGCTTGAGGAAATGCTGCCATGTGAATAGAGCCTTACTGAGGAGAGGCTTCTTTCTGTTCACTCTGCCATAAAGCTCAGATTGGTGATGTGATGCAGTGATGGTTCAGCTTCTTGAAGTTTCGCCCATCTGCACACAGGATCTTAGGATCCTTTGTCACCTTTCTTACCAGAGCCCTTCCCCTCTAATTACTTAGTTTAGTGGGACAGCCACCTCTTCAAGCATCTTCCGTTTAGGAATAATGGAGGTGTTTTAGCCACTAGGGAGAATGATGATTTGTATACTGGGGGTTATTTATCAATAATGGTCTTGGCTAGATAATTTTTGTTGTTTGTCTAGACCCATTATTATTTTTTTATTTTTTTTGGCAGTGCTGCTCCAAATTTATCATATTGTCGCAGTAACCATGATAAATTTCGCACAGATCTGTACCCAGATCATTTTCTACCGTGACTTTCAGATCATGTCTACCCTGCCTCTGAGGAGCTTGTTTGTCTGTGTGTTTGGCTTTATTCGTTTTAGTTTTAATTTTAGGGCAAATTAATGTCTAAAAGAAGGTCTGCAAAGAGAGTCTCCCTCACATTTGAGTAGTGGTTTACCTTGCCGCAGGCCCAGAAAAAGAGAAAAACTTTATTGTTCAAGAGATGGAGGTTTTAGTTGAACATGTATTAATTTTTTTGTACCTTTCACCATTTTTTTATTTTGTTATCATCACATAATATTTTTTTTTAAACTTGAACACATGAAATTGTATCTTACATCTTTACCATTGCTTTTTTGTACCTTAAAAAATATGTCTGTTTGTTTCATATGGACAACTGCTTTATTTTTCCTTTGAACATTTTATTAATTTTTAACTTTTTATGCCTTTAAACATTCTTATTCTCTACCTTATTCTCTCTCTCTCTCTCTCTCTCTCTCTCTCTCTCTCTCTCTCTCTCTCTCTGGCTGATGATTTTTTACTTTTGGCAAACAGACAGGTGTAGTAATCTTTTTTAGACCTGGTCAAGAGGTGGTCTAGATTTGCAGGGTTTATTTGCGCCATTTTAGGTAAAATTTGCACAAAATAAAAAAAAAACATGCAGATAATAAATTTGTAACCACTGCATCTGTCCCTTCAAAAAATGGTCTAGCAACACAAAAAGGTCAAAATGACGAATTTTAAAACTTTGAAAAAAATAAACGCAAAAAAAACCCTGAAATTTAGGCAAAAATAACAGAAATTCGCAAATGTAGCCCAAAGAAAGCAATAGAACACAATAGTAAATAACCCCCACTGAGTCTAGTAGAATATGTCACATGGCAGAGTGTTACTAACCTAATATTCCTCTTTTGTCAGTGAAGCTGTTTATATATACCATGCACAGGAATGACCTTCTGACGCTAGATTTCCTCTAGTCAAGGTGTAGAAACATCTCAGTTGTTGTCCAGTGTGTAGTTGAAAACTCCTTCATGATGAGCAACAGATCTGCATCCCTCAAATAGAAATCCAGGCTAGGTCACAAATAAGGGCAGAAATCGATGGGTGATTTGTCATTTTAAAGGGGTACTCTGGTGAAAACCTTTTTTCTTTTAAATCAACTGGTGGCAGAAAGTTAAGCATATTTGCAAATTACTTCTATTAAAAAATCTTAATCCTTCCAGTACTCATTAGCTGCTGAATGCTACAGAGGAAATTCCTTTCTTTTTGGAACACTGATGACATCACGAGCACAGTGCTCTCTGCTGACATCTCTGTCCATTTTAGCAACCATGCATAGCAGATGCATAGCAGATGTATAGCAGATGTATGCTAAGGGCAGCATGGTGGCTCAGTGGTTAGCACTGCTGCCTTGCAGGGTTCAAATCCCACTAAGAACAACAATAATTAAAGCGTTATTATAACAACGTCAGCAGAGAGAACTGTGCTCGTGATGTCATTCCAAAAAGAATTTACAAATATGTTTAACTTTCTGCCACGAGTTGATTTAAAAGAAAAAAGGTTTTCACCGGAGTACCCCTTTAACTTAAAACATTGTTATGCAAGATGGAAAAATTGAAAGATAAATGATAAATCTTTCAAAAAATCACCACCTGAAATCTTTACTGTATGGCCAGTTTTATCCTGGGAAAAGGAAATACTGAGGTAATGAATTGCTTCCTGAGTGCTTCCTATGTATATCTATCAGGCCCACATTGACTATGACAATAATATTTTGCTATCAGTAGGCACAGATTTGGAACATAATTTTCTCATTTTCTACCTAATAGATCTGGTGTATAGAATGTCTCCATTAAAAACCACGTACTCGTTATCTATCACTTGCCAAATTTGTTGAACAATAAAAAAGTAGTAGCAGTATTTTCAGCCTTAAAAAAACAGCCATTGCATGAATGCTGGGATTAACATACCAGGATGTATATTTATGTCCTAAGCGTTAATCTAGCTATAAAGTGTGCTGGATCTGCAAAAAACAGGTCCGGGCATCTGAAGCAGTTGTGTTTCTAGCATTCACTCATCGGACAATTGTGGGGGTGTGATGAGTGAAAATGATGGCCATAACTCAGTCAACCAGGTTGACTCTTAAAAGGCAAGAAGGAAAAACAAAAATGCAAAAATGAAAATTTGCTGTGTCCTCAAGGCCAAAATGGGCTATGTTTTAAGGGGTTAAAGGCTGCATATACTGAAAAAAACTTATATTTTTCAACAGTGAACAGCTGAAAAAAGGACATGCCACTTAATTTTATAGCTGTTCAAATGTAGGTTGTAAAACAAAAAAGGCCATATCAATATTGAGTTCAATAGAACTTAAAAATGAAAAAGGGTTATTTTTTACATATTTTTTGAGCCATAAAACAGGCAATTTATGAATACTTTATGGTCTAGAAAATGGCAAAAAACGGTGTGTGAACATATTACAAAACTGCCCAATAAATCTGGGCCTAAATGGTGTGTACATGTGCACTGTGTGTATATCTGTATTTGGACTGAAGCATGTTCGATATGTAAACATCTGAAATTTATGAGCATTAAGAAAGTATTTGCACTGTACAGGTTAATGACATATCCATAGATCGGATTAATATGCCATTCATGTCTGTGGGAGAATACCTCCTTATAAGAACGTAAAAGAGAAAATACACAAATAATAAATCTATCATAGCAATCATTTCTATGTCTTTGATATTGAAATGAAAACTGCAAACTATTAAAGATTTCAGGAGATTAGTCATGTCTCTTCTTACTCCTCCCTTCTTCTCCCAATCCTTTGTCTGGCTGTAAGACAACTGGCTGCAGCATGAACCTCCCCCCACTGGTCTGTATGTAGTAGTACATACAGATTGTTTGTCCACCACCCTTGGATGAATCCAGTCCCTCATCAGTTTACCAGCCTAAAATAAAATATATAGCAGGACATGCACCCCTGCAAACTCCTAGCGGGAAACTCACTGTAAATCCCCGTCTGTGTGAATGTACCCTAAAAACACTACACTACACTAACACATAATAAAGGATAAAACACTACATATACACCCCCTTACACTGTCCCCCCCCCCAAATAAAAATGAAAAACGTATCGTACGACAGTGTTTCCAAAACGGAGCCTCCAGCTGTTACAAAACAACAGCCACTGACTGTCCAGGCATGCAGGGAGTTTAGCAACAGCTGGAGGCACCCTGTTTGGGAATACCTGGCGTAGAATACTCCTATGTCCACCCCTATGCACTATGTACATTTGTGGCCTAAATTGGTGATCTGCACAGGGGTGGCTGATTTTACAGCGGTTTTGACATAAACGCAAAAAAATAAATACCCACATGTGACCCCATTTTGGAAACTACAACTCTCCCTGAACACAACAAGGGGTATAGTGAGCCTTAACACCCTGCAGGTGTTTGAAAAATTTTCGTTAAAGTTGGATGGGAAAATGAAAAAAAAATTTCAACTAAAATGCTGGTGTTACCCTAAATTTTTCATTTTCACAAGGGAAAATAGGAACCCCACACCCCCAAAATTTGTAACCCCACTTCTTCTGAGTAAGAACATATCCCATATGTGGATGTAAAGTGCTCTGCAGACGAACTACAATGCTCAGAAGAGAGGAAGCGCCATTGGGCTTTTGGAGGGAAAATTTGTCTGGAAGTGAAGGTGACGTGTGTTTACAATGGACCCCCCCACATGTGACCCCATTTTGGAAACTACACCCCTCACGGAATGTAATAAGGGGTGCAGTGAGCATTTATGCCCCACAAGTGTCTGACAGATTTTTGGAACAATGGTCCGTGAAAATGAAAAATGTAATTCAGAAGAAATGGGGTTACAAATTTTGGGGGGCATTTTAAACTTGTAAAAATTTAAAATTTTTGGAAAAACAAGCACTTTAGTGAAAAAAAAAATCATTTACACATCCAACTTTAACGAAAAGTCGTCAAACACCTGTGGGGTGTTAAGCACCCCTTGTTACTTTCCCTTAGGGGTGTAGTTTCCAAAATAGTATGCCATGTGTTTTTTTTTTTTTTTTTTTTATTTTGCTGTTCTAGCACCATAGGGGCTTCCTAAATGAGATATGCCCCCCAAAAACCATTTCTGAAAAACTTACTCACCAAAATCCCATTGTCACTCCTTCCCTTCTGAGCCAACCCAGTCCTCAAGGCACACAAACAGTCCAGGATTTTAATTTTTCCCTGTTCTATTCCAATGGAGTAACTGAAAAAACCCGGAATGTTGGCGTGCCTTGAGGACTGGGTTGGGAAAGACTGCTCTAGTGCACCCACAGAGCACTTGACATACACATATGAGATATTTCCTTACTCGAGAGAAATTGGGTTACAAATTTAGGGTGATTTCTCTCCTTTAAAAACTGGGTCTACAAGAACATGTGAGTGTAAAAAAAAAGATTTAAAATTTTCTCCTTCATTTTGCTGCTATTCCTGTGAAACACCTAAAGGGTAGACACACTTACTGAATGTCATTTTGAATACTCTGAGGGATGCAGTTTTTATAATGGGGTCATTTATGGGGTATTTCTAATATGAAGATCCCTCAAATCCGCTTCAAAACTGAACTGGTCCCTGAAAAATTCTGATTTTGCAAATTTTGTGAAAAATTGGAAAATTGCTGCTGAACTTTGAAGCCCTCTGATGTCTTTAAAAAGTAAAAACATGTCAACTTTATGATGCAAACATAAAGTAGACATATTGTATATGTGAATCAAAATATAATTTATTTGTGATGTCCATTTTCCTTATAAGCAGAGAGTTTCAAAGTAAAAAAAAAATGCTAAATTTTAAAATTTTTCATCAAATTTTGGAATTTTTCACCAAGAGATGATGCAAGTATCAACAAAATTTCACCACTAACATAAAGTAGAATATGTCAGGAAAAAACTATCTCGGAATCAGAATGAAAAGTAAAAGCATCCCAGAGTTATTAATGCTTAAAGTGACAGTGGTCAGATGTGCAAAAAAATGGCCAGGTCCTTAAGGTGAAAATGGGCTGGGTCCTTAACCCCTTAAAGACACATGACGTACTGGAACGTCATGTGTCCACTCCCGATCTATAACGCGGGTCGGGCCCGGCCTCTAATAACGGCCGGGACCCGTGGCTAATAGCGCGCGGCATTGACCGCTGTGCCGCGCGCTATTAACCATTTAGACGTGGCGTTCAAAGTTGAACGCCGCGTCTAAAGTCAAACCGAAAGCATGCCGGCTAGCTCAGTGGGCTGTTCGGGATAGCCGCGGCGAAATTGCGACATCCCGAACAGCTTACAGGACAGCGGGAGGGCCCCTACCTGCCTCCTCGCTGTCCGATCGCCGAATGACTGCTCAGTGCCTGAGATCCAGGCATGAGCAGTCATGCGGCAGAATCATCGATCACTGGTTTCTTATGAGAAACCAGTGATCAATGATAAAGATCAGTGTGTGCAGTGTTATAGGTCCCTATGGGACCTATAACACTGCAAAAAAAAAGTGAAAAAAAAAAGTGAATAAACATCATTTAACTCCTTCCCTATTAAAAGTTTGAAAAAAACACAGTGTAAATAAAAATAAAAATAAACATATATGGTATCGCCGCGTGCGGAAATGTCCAAATTATAAAAATATATCGTTAATTAAACCGCACGGTCAATGGCGTGCACGCAAAAAAATTCCAAAGTCCAAAATAGTGCATTTTTGGTCACTTTTTATATTATGAAAAAATGAATAAAAAGTTCAATAAGTCCTATCAATGCAAAAATGGTACCGTTAAAAACTTCAGATCACGGCGCAAAAAATGAGCCCTCATACCGCCCCATACACGGAAAAATAAAAAAGTTATAGGGGTCAGAAGATGACAATTTTAAACGTATAAATTTTTCTGCATGAAGTTATGATTTTTTCCAGAAGTGCGACAAATTCAAACCTGTATAAGTAGGGTATCATTTTAATCGTATGGACCTACAGAATAAAGATAAGGTGTCATTTTTACCAAAAAATTTACTACGTAGAAACGGAAGCCCCCAAAAATTACAAAATGGCGTTTTTTTTTTTCAATTTTGTCTCACAATGATTTTTTTTTCCGTTTCACCGTAGATTTTTGGGCACAATGACTGACGTCATTACAAAGTAGAATTGGTGGCGCAAAAAATAAGCCATCATATGGATTTTTAGGTGCAAAATTGAAAGAGTTATGATTTTTTAAAGGCAAGGAGCAAAAAACGAAAATGCAAAAACGGAAAAACCCCCGGTCCTTAAGGGGTTAAGATCCCTCATGGAGACATTTTTTTAAATAGATAAATGTTTATCCATTCATGTTACTCTGGATTTACCAACCTCATCTGCTGTTAGTTTATACCAACCATCCACAATTCTTTCAGTAAAATAATATTTTCTCACACTGCTTCTGAGATGACTTGTTTTTTGCAAAGTTGTTGGCTTTATTGCTATCATTTGGGTGTACATATTATTTGCAGATTGACTTTTATTCATTTCCTTGCAATATTTTTTTTACACCTTTTACTGTACAGTATAAATAATGTGTTAACTTCATTCCACAGTCAATATGGAGATACCAAATTTTTTATGTTTTAGTATTTTTGACCAATAAAAACATGTTTTATGGAAATAAAAAAAATAGTGTCACCACTTTCCGAGAGCTATAACTTTTTTTTTCTACCAACACAGCCATATGGGAATAGTTTGTAGTTTTTATAACATAATATATTGGTTATCTTTTATATACATTTTTTTTTCTGGTAAACGACAATAAAATATCAAAACAAAAATGTTTTGCCTTCTATACGTACATACACACCCACACCCACACACACACATATATATATATATATATATATATATATATATAATTAAAAAAACCTATAACAACATATCAGTTGTTATGATTGCACCAGTACTATTTTTATTGTTCACTATTTCGAACAGTAAAATAATTTTAAATGAAAAAGTGTTCCTATGTAAAATAAGTTTTTTCCTGCAGTCACTATTGACCGCAAGTCTATGGCTGCAAATAATACTAGCACTCTCTCTGTGATCCAGTGGGTATACTGGAGGGAGATACATGCGTTGCTGATGAGTGGTCGGATATATCTATCACAAGCTGTTAAGGGGTTAAATTAACACTAAATTGTGCAAAAAATTGAGGAATGGAGGGTATTAATGGAGCTCTGTGTGGGGGTTCTAAGTGGGCATTATGTGGTAGTGTTATTCATGGAAACACTATGCACCAACATTGACTTACGAGTGACATCAACTTTTTCCTGTGTTGCCTTTTATACCCATTACATTTCATTACAATTACAGCATCACCATGTTATATGCTGACAGTTGGGAACATTTGGGTGTATAGCTTGGGGGTACTTGGTTAAAATTTCTTTAAAGGGAATCTAGTAGCAGGGTCCCCCAAACTAACTTGAGTACATAGGTAGATAGTGTGGGTGACAATGTTTCTAGCGCTGCTTACCGGGCAAAAATCAATGCAGCTGTTCCAGAGATATTTGTCTGTTTGGTAATACATTAATTCTTTCTGCACAATGGAGATGGGCTACTGCTATAAAAGTAACACTTTCTCTGGCCCACTCTGCTGGAAGTCACTGGCCCCCTCATGCAGTAAGATTGAAGCAGGGAAGAATATTCATGACGGGGGCAGTAACATCGACTGAAGCAGGTGAGTATAATCGTTGCTCATACAGCAGCGGCCTGCCTCCATTACGCAGAAGAAAGAATTAACATATTATGAACCAGACAAATATCTTCAGAACAGCTTCCCCGATTTTTGCCCAGTAAGCAGAAATTGGAAACAGGGTCACCCGCATCTAACTGTATATTCAGGTCAGTGTGGGTGACCCTATTGTAATATTCCCTTTAAGTGATAATAAACAGGTTCAGAAATAGTGTATTTGTAAGGTTAAGGTAATAGGATATAAGCAACCTGTTTAGGCTCTGTTCACATTAGTAATAGAGCCTCTGCTACAATTTCCATCATGACCAACCCTATTGTAAGTCAATGAGGTCCGCGAGGCACTGCTGGTATTCATAATACATCAACTCTGGCAGTACATAGAGGCTTCCATTATCGATGGAAGCCATAACAAAGATGTGAACAGACTTGTCATTTGTACCTAGAAAAAAATCTACCCAAAAAATCTATTGAGTGGTGTTTTCCAAAATGACATATATTTACAGACAGTATATTCATTCATCCCACAACCCTGCCATCAGATAGGAGTTCAGGGAACATGAGCAATTTACTGAATACATATATCAAGTGTACTAGAGGCTCTAGGGACAAAACCTCATTTACAATGTACATATATCATGTATACTGGTGGGTAGAAGTCCAGAGAGATGAACAACTAATGTATTGTGAACATATATTGTATTGTCTACTAGTGGGTAGGGGCATAGGAGATTGAACATCTTATTTACTGCATTCAAACATCATGAAGTTCATATATCAAGCAGTGGCAGGGGGGCCATGTAACAGTGTAGTCAAAGACAGGAGGGGCAGTAGTCAGAGAGCAGTAAGGTTGAGAGGCTAAAACTAGGAACAAGGAATAGCTTCTGGTCCATCGTAAGTATAATAGGATCTCAGTCAAGTGCTACAGTAGACAATTTGCTAAAGATTTAGGGGGAGATTTATCAAAACCTTTGTTAAGGAGTGGCTCCTCTCAGCCTGTACAGAGGAAAAGTTGCCCAGTTACCAATAGCAACCAATCAGATCACTTCTTTCATTTTGCAGAGGCCTTGTTAAAAAATTAAAGTGGGCAAATTGGTTGCTATGGGCAACTGGGCAACTTTTCCTCTGGACAGGTTTTGAAAAATCTCCCCCTTTTTCAAGACAGGTCTATTGATGTATTTTTTGAGGCTTAGATGCCCATTCAAGCCACCCTAAGAAATACACTGTTTAGAGCTCCCTTGTCACAAAACAACTCCTTGTCATAGGCCTCAATGGTCTGATGACATAAGTTTAATTTTCAGATTATTTGTTCACTTCTGGACACAGTGCCTTCTAGATAAAGTTGTATGCAAGAAAGACAGAAGATTAGACCTGTTATATGCCGTGACAATGAGAGTAAACAACTCAGACAGCTGACATTAATGCATGAGCGAACATCACAAAAAGAAGCCAAAGAGCAAAGCAAACGAAAAAGTGTATACAGTCAAGTTTTAACTTTGGTTATATGCTGATCAGCCATAATATGAAAACCACCTGCCTAATACTGTCTACGTCACTATTTTATATTTTGCATAGAAAAGCACAGCCGGCTGTTAAAAAGGTATACCAACATATACTAGCCCAAAAGAGGAGAGAAGTACACTCTTCTGGCCTCTGTGCGGTGAATGGAGTCCTATAGACACATTTGATGCATGCATTGGGAGCTTTTCGAGTGCAGACAACAAATTGACACTGCAGAAGTGAGTTTGAAAGCAGACTTTCAAGAACATTCCCCATATCTTCCGGTGTCTCTGGCCACTTGTATAATTTGGGATTCATTTCATATGCAAGAGCAAGGGCTCCTGTCAAAGAGAGAAGTATTTATTGCTGCTCTTCACCCAGCCCAATGAAAATGTTTGGCCACCAACAGGTAAGCAGTAATGCTGTATTCCACAATGATATTGTAGGGAAGGTACCATTTTAATCTTTAGGTGCAGCCCTCGAGCAAGCCAGTAAGTACTAATCCATATACAAAAAGAAGAGTAAGAAGGAATGCCAACAATGCTGTATCACACTAAATTTTTTGGGACGGGTGCTAATGTGGAAGTTAACTGAATGACACTCCTTTGAAAGTTATGCATCGCTGCTAAGTGTACAGGACAGGGACTCCTGTAATACATCAGGTCACCAAGAGATATACAGTGATGCTGTATGCTTTACAATTTCTACTCACTACATTCCCTAAGCTGCTGTTTGCCTCACCACTCAGTACAAAAGCAGGGACTCATGTCTTTTAACAGGAGTTCCTGCTCCTGTACAAATCGGAATTGGCTGTCAAATCGCAAAAACTTTTGATGGCTGATTCAAGAAAATCCTTATCTCTAATAATGACTAGACTACTGAAATATTTATCTACAGAACAGAAAATGCCAGGCTTTAACTAGTCTTAATGGCCATAATTAAAACTGCAACATATCAGGTTTATCAAAAATATACAAAGTTAAATAGAAGATTAGAAAAAAACAAAAAAAAAATATTAAATCAACAATTCTTTAAAAATATGTTTAACATTACAGCACAGTCTAACTCCATTTGAGCATCTTTGCATGACCGTGACACGTGACTCGTGACCTCGGCATTCCATCTCCATCATATACGGCCTACTGTTGTCCTCCTGTTCAGAGTCCCTCCTGGCTTTTTGCACCGCATGGGAGTCCGAGTTGGGTAAATCCTTCTCCCCAGATCAATGGGCTAAATATTTCTTCTTGACCTACAAGGCAGTGATTGCAATGAAAGTTTAAGAAACAAGCTACAAAATTTTGCCAAGGTAGTATCAGGTTCCTGTAGCCCTCCACTGTTAGCTCAGTACTGAGCAAGTGTTGGAGATATGAATTGGATGAGGGCACAATGAGACATGTCTGGTGGGGGTGCCCTAAAATCACCTCTTATTGGCATATGGTGCTGCAGGTGATCTTTGAAGTGATGGGTGTTTGGGTCCCTAGTTCCCCTGAAATGGCCCTGTTATATATGTTTCCCATGGCTCGATCAAAATACAAAAAATCTCTTGCACGCCACCTCCTTTAGACTGCCAAGACAGTTATTCCCAGAAAATCGAAAATGTCCAGACCCTCTCTCCCTGGAAGAGTGGGTCTCGGAAATAGCCCATATACAACACATGGAGGAACTCTTTTCTGTCCTCCCCGGGTCCCGATCTCAGAGATGCTCCCCCTTCCCATATCTTCTGGGGTTTCCACGCTTTCTCTTCTTTTTCTTTTCAGTCAATTTCCCACCTGCTTTCTTTTTCTCTCTCTCTCTGCATTTTGTAGTCTTTCTCATGTGCAACAACAGTCTTTGTAGTTAATTGTCAGAGTACCCGAGTAGGTCATGATTAGTAGTAATTGCGGTATCCTGCCTGCCTGCTTTGGATTGCCTGCATGGACCTGCTCTATCTCGTGTTGCCCTCTTCATTATATCTCATGTTACAGGTTTCTGCTTGTTCTTTTCCTAACGTCATGCTCTTTGCCATATTATAGTGTTGTTATGATTCTTTGTATCTCACGTTCCTGTTGTACTTTATTGCTGACCCACTTTGTTCTTGGGCCATTGGGTCTATTTTGTTCATCTTGACACCTTTGTATTGTATTGCATGTGATCCAATAAATAAATTATTTGAATTTAAAAAATATTCTTTGAATGAAAAAAATATTAATATAATATTTAACATAAACAATTGTGAATCTATCACTTAGAGAACTCGCACCAAACGGCTCATACTGCCTATTTATGTTTACATAAAGGAAACTGGTCATATTTTTATTTAGGCAGCTCATTGCTTTTATGAAGAATAAAAAAACACTTTATTGCAGTGTAAAAAAAAGGTCCACTGTGCCCTCAGACCCTGTCAGCTCCCTGTTTGATACATAAACAGAGCTCGGCTCCCAGTGCCGAGCTCTGCTAAAATTTCACACACGCGCCATTGATGCAAAGTCTAAAACATGAACAGTAGGTAGGAGAGGCCAGTCCTCGACCTGGATAAAGTACTGTAGGTGGGCCATACTCTGCATCAAAGGCACATGGCTTTTTCAGCTAAATAAAGCAACAAGATAAATAACGGTGTGCCCAGATTCCTTTATGTGTGCAAGTTTTCCAGATTAGCTGTTTTGGAAATGTTGGAAAGTTGCTGAATTATTCACGTTTGTATAGGAGTATGCCTTCAATATTAACCCCTTAAGGACCAGGCCCATTTTGGCCTTAAGGACCAGATCAATTTTATTTTTGCATTTTCGATTTTTCCTCCTCGCCTTCTAAAAATCATAACTCTCTTATATTTCCATCCACAGACCCATATGAGGGCTTGTTTTTTGTGTCACCAATTGTACTTTGTAATGACATAACTTATTTTACCATAAAATGTATGGCGCAACCCAAAAATATTATTTATGTGGGAAAATTCAAAAGGAAACCGCAATTTAGCAAATTTTGGCAGATTTTGTTTTCACGCTGTACACTTTCCGGTAAAAATGACATATTTTCTTTATTCTGTGGGTCAATAAATTTAAAATGATACCCATCTTATATGCTTTTCTATAATTGTACCGCTGAAAAAAAAATCTCAAACCATTTTAACAAAATTAGTTTGTTTGAAATTGCCCTGTTTTGACCACCTATCACTTTCAAATTTTTCCGAATATGGGGCGATATGAGGGCTAATTTTTTGCGCCATGATCTGTAGGTTTTATCACTACCACTTTTTCTTAGGTTTTACTTTTTATAATTTTTTTATAAACATTTTTGGGAATAAAATGTGACAAAAAAGCAGCAATTTTGGACTTATTTTTTATTTTTTTATGTTTATGCCGCTCACTGTATGGGATAATTAACAATATATTTTCATAGTTCAGACTTTTATGCACGCAGCGATACCAAATATGTGTATTAATTATTTCTTTTACGCTTTTTTGGGGCTAAAATGGGAAAAACGGACGTTTTCCTTTTTTATTTTTCAAATTTTTTTACTTTTTTATTTTACATTGTTTTACTTTTTTTTTTTACACTTTTTATGTCCCCATAGGTGACTATCTATAGCAATCATTTGATTTCTAATACTTTTCAGTGCTATGTATAGGACATAGTACTGATCAGTATTATCGGTGATCTTCTGCTCTGGTCTGCTCAATCTCAGACCAGAGCAGAAGACCCCGGGAGACTGCTGGAGCTAGGTGAGGGGACCTCCGGCCGCCATGCTGGATGATTGGACCGCTGTAGCAGCGCTGTGGGCTAACCGATCATCCATTCAAAGTACCGCACTGCCGCAGATGCCGTGATCTGTATTAATCACGGCATCTGAGGGGATAATGGCGGACATCCGGGCAATTGCGGATGTCCGCCATTACCGGCGAGTCCCTGGCTGCTGATAGCAGCCGGGACCTGCCGCACATGAAGCGAGCACCGCTCCGGTGCTCGCGATCATGGTGGCGCGTACATGTATGTCATAGTGAGTTAAGTACCACGTCACCATGATGTACATTTACGTCCATTGTCAAGCTGCATCCACGGCTGCATGGATTAACTGAAGAAAGATAATTTCAAACAAATGTACTGTAATTGATTTTTTTTACTATATAACTAAAGTGATGGATCAACTGTAAATATAGGCTACCAAGACAGCAGAAAAGCTTTTGGCAATTCATATGTTATACTCTTTGAGCCATATGAAAAAACATCAATGAAAACACTATAGGCTGAAGACAAATTGCAGCCTGTGACAATCAATATACCCAACTCTGTTACTGTTAGGGTATGTATTATCTTTCAGAGAATGTGGGTGACCAATTGTGAATTCTGACATATGTTATCTATGGAAATGCCATTGTTTTGTTTACACTGAAAAATATTCATGGAATTTTCTTTGCCAAATATTTGTCTAATATTGGCACACCAAAAAAGTGTTGTGATTGGTTCTACTGCCTATACTGCAAAATTGTCAGCATGAGACTAAAAGGCAATAATTAATCATCACAATATTGGCTAATATGAGAGATTATGATCTGTATATAGCATTAGGTAATATGTTGGTGCTGTATATGTAATGTGAAATAAAATTACAATTCTATGAGCTATTTGTGGCATAGCTAGAAGTGAAAGCTGCTGAATATCACATATAGCCAGACTGATATGCTATTTACAACCTCTTTACCTTACTGCTGGTACCTCTAACACTGGGCTACTAAGAATTATTGAGGGATAGAGCAGAAAGAGGTCGGAAGAAGTGTGCTCTCAGATGTATGCCAAAAGCAGCAGCACTGTTGATGTATTTGAGTTGTGCAAGCTGTAAAATAACAAAATGTTATTGTTAATGTTAAAATAAAGACTATCAAGAATATGTCAAATTATGCATTTAGGAAGCAAAAGAATAAACAACAAAAATCATTGTAAGGGAAGGGTCACACACAGCACATCCACAGCATATTTCACGCTGCGGATACACTGCTGGCAACCACAGAGAGACGGCAGAGCAAGCTCCAAGATGCGGCTGGTTAGCTCTGTGTGTCTGTGGCGCATCCGCAGTGTCAAGTACGCTGTGGATGCACTGTGTGACCCCACCCTAAACGTATTCACAACATTTCATTGTTTCTTTGTGACTCTAAAATAATGGAATATATCTGAAGAAAAGACAGTTTGGTTGCTATGGATTCATTGTTTTGGACATTATTTTTAAAATTTTTATAACCCACTGATAAGTTTTTTTTTTTTTGTGGAACTTATTATTACTCAAACAAATACTATGAAATATTAACATATAGCAATACAAGTTTTTATAATTAGGAATTTAGTACCTACATACCGTATTTTTCGCCCTATAGGACGCATCGGCATATAAGACGCACCCAATTTTAAAGGTGCAAAATCTAGAAAAAAAAAGATTCTGCACCCAACAGTGATCTTCAACCTGCGGACCTCCAGATGTTGCAAAACTACAACTCCCAGCATGCCCGGACAGCCGTTGATGACGTCGAAGGAGAGCACCGCCATGCAGGGGATCTCGGCACGGAGCAGACACCGAGGAGGCAGATAAGGTCCCTCCCGATGTCCTGTAAGCTGTTCGGGATGCCGCGATATCACCGCGGCAGTCCCGAACAGCCCGACTTTCACTTCAGATGCGGCAGTCAGCTTTGATCGCCACGTCTGAAGGGTTAATACAGCGCATCACCGCGATCGGTGATATCCTGTATTAGCCACAGGTCCCGGCCGTTGATGGGCCGACCCGATAGGTGTGTACTCGCCGTATAGGACGCACCAACTCCCCCCCCCCTATTCATATTATATCCTTCCTTGATAGATTTGTGTCTTTATTCAACATGCAACCATGAGCAACAAACAGGTACATAAACAACTTTAGTGTAACTTTAATTTTTGACTATTATATTAGAGAATTGCATTATGTGCTATTGCTTAAAGTGAGGAAAGTACTTGCAATCAGGCATTGGGTTAGCAGTATAATCAGAATTATAGAATTATTACAGAACTCTGTTTATTAGTGGTGTTTTATATAAGCTGTAGCCAATGTGAATGCTCTTATTCAAGCTGCCATTCACAGTATACAGGCAGTCGCTGTCAAAAGCTCTCCTCCAATTAGTGCTCCTACAAAAGCTCTCGGTAACACAGAGTAGGCACACACTGTTTAAAGGCTATGGACACCTTTGCACTGATTTTTTTTATTGTTATTCATTGTTGATTTGTTTCCTAAATGCAAAATGAAGCAACTTTCTGAATAGACTTCATTAGAATTCTCCTACCGTTTAGCTGCTATTCAGAGAAAGATAAGTCCTTCAAAATCAGACAGACTTTCTGCTTTTTTATTGTTAGAGATAGCGGGGGATGGAAGGGGGGATTTGGGTGGGTTATATAAGAGACAGAAGACAAAGGAGCAGGGGGGAGAATTCTCAGAGAAAAATTTTTGTTTTGTTTTTTTGCAACAAGTACTGAGCAAGTATTAAAAAATAGCTCTTAAAAGGTGTTCATAGCTTTCAGTAGAATCTAATTTTAATATTTAAGTGTTTTATGCGAATAAAGGGGTTTTATGGAGCTCTCAAAGGGCTCAGGGTGGCTCAAAAATAAGGTATGCTCACCTATCCAGTTTACCATTGCCACTATTCTGATGGGGTCCGGTCACTGCTGATCAGCGTTTTCCGAGTCCAGAGGAAATGCCCACTAAATGCTATAAGAAAGCTGTACCACTGCACCCCTTTTGTTAAAATAATGAAACTATTCCAAAATCCATAATACATGCAAGTCCTCAATTCCCTAGTTGCAAAGCTGCTGCAGAAAAAAATAAGCATTACATTGTAATAGGGTCACAATATACCAAAAATATACTTTGCGTGTAAGACGATGTGGCCACTGGTCTGCCCATCATCTAGCGTAAACATAGATTGAGCTGTATGAACTGTGTAAACACAGATAAATATATATATATATATATATATATATATATATATATATATATATAACTGCTTCTGGGAAGGAACCGGCACTGTGATAGGGACTCCGGGTCCACGTGGGTGCTCAGCTCCTAGGGATGTGACACAATATCCCATGACTTGAAGATCCATAGAAGAAGAAGCGGGTATCCAATTAAATTGTGATAAAGTGGATTTATTCACCCATCAAGTCAAAGAGATGCTACGTTTCGGTCTACACAATGAGACCTTTTTCAAGGTTTGAAAAAGGTCTCATTGTGTAGACCGAAACGTAGCACCTCTTTGACTTGATAGGTGAATAAATCCACTTTATCACAATTTAATTGGATACCCGCTTCTTCTTCTATGGATCTATATATATTTTCCTCTGTTCATTTGTTTTATTTATTAAAGAAGAAGTCTCATGCTCAATGTTACTAAAAAACGTATCCCCTAGTTTTAGATCCGAGGGAGCTGCCCTGTGATCGTCTGTACGGAGCCCCTGCTCTCCCCCAGAGTGACGCATAACGACCCCACTCCCCCCCAAGCACAGGGCAGCCACACACCCTCCATATATCTTTATGGGAGAGATGAAGATTGGGGTCGGAGTATTAATGATTAAAACATCTGATATGTCACTGTGACAATGGATTTTAAAATGATACCATTTAATAAAGTTAATTAAGAAAAAAATGTTACATAAGTATGTTAACCCCACAGTAAATGACATACAAAATGCAAAAAACTATTATGGAAATAGGAACCAATGTTTGTGACAGGACTGTAAGAAACAGACTACTTAAAATGGGATTTACATATAAAAAAAAGACAAATCAAAATAAGCACTAACACCTTGACTGAGGATAAAAAAAAGTTACAGAAGACTGCAGAGAAGCCATAATGGCTAAAAATGTGATATGCAGTGATGAATCTACATTGGCCGAGAAGATGATGATAATACTTTTGTCTGGTGTTAGAAATAAACCATACACACATGTCGCCTGAAGAAAACACAATTTTTTTCTCTCCTTTATGATATAGAGTTACATGTCAGGTAAATGACATGGGGAGTTGGCGACCATTACATTAACAGTCAATTCACAGGTGAACATATACATTTCGGACACTTGTTAGTTGAAAATAGATTTGATAATAAAGTCACTTTTTGTGACATCTCAACTCCAGCAAACACAAAAAGATGTCCACAACAGCAACAGATCACCAAAGTAGATGCAAGATGCTGATCCCTGGATCCAGTGAGACCTCAGACAGTCTTCTTCATACGGAGTAATAACATTGAATTATAGGTTCCACAAGGAAAAACATAAATCCTTTATGGTACAATAAAATACAAAGTTTTACCCCCATAAGGGTCTTTGTCAAGTCTACAAATAGTATTGTATTGTATAATGAAAAAAGGGACTGGGAGGAGGGGGGGACGGGGCTTAATCACGGCGCGTTTTTGCCTACGGTCGGGAAACCGCATACGGCCGAAAGAGCAGCCGTCCGGAGGCTGCGGTTCACTCCGGTCGGCTCATAGACATGCATTAAATACGGTTCCCGAATACGGCTGAGTGCGGGCGCCGTGATTAAGCCCTGCCCCCCCTCCTCCCAGCCGTATACGGGAACCGTAGTTACAAATCGTAGTGTGAACCCAGCCTAACCCCCTTAATGAAAACCTGATCCAGAGTCTGGACCTTAACATGATCTACAGGAAAGAATTTCAGGAAAGCCCCAAATCCACATGAAACAACCTTGTGAGGGTGCATTCACACCACATTTTTGCAATACAGTTCCCGTATCAGGTTTTTGATGAAAAAATTATTCCTCAAAACCGGACTAAACTGTATAAAAATGTGTGTACAAATTTTAACCCGTATACAGTTAAAAACGGTTTTCAATACAGTTCCATACGGTTTTCACCTTGAAAACGTCTATGGGAACTGTATTGCAAAAATGTGGTGTGAATGCACCCTGATAATCATACCCAAGAGGAATGGAGGCTGTAATTAAGGTAAAGTACTAAGTAAAGGGTATGAATACTTATGACAATTCCATATTTTCGTTTTTTCTTTTCAAAAAATTTGGAAAGATTTTTAACATTCTGTTTTTATTTTGTCATTGTACTGAGTGCAAAATGATGAGGGGCATAAGTCTGCAACATGTTAAAACTTTCTGAAAGCACTGTATATACACTATTTGGAGAAAACTATTGGTGTTTCCTTCAGTCCCACTGCCACAGGGGTATAAAATCCAGCACCCACCAATGCAGTCTGCCTTTGTGAAAGAATGGTTTGTTCTAAAGAGCTCAGTGAATTCCTTCACTGTAATAGCAGTGCCAACACTGAAACAAGTCAATTCATGACATTTCTTATCTCCTTCCACAACCAACTATGAATGGTATTATTGAAAAGTAGGGATGTCCGGATACCATTTTTTTTAAGACCGAGTACAAGTACCGATACTTTAATTCTAGTACTCGCCGATACCAATTACGAGTACTTTTATTTTAAAGGGAATCTGAAACCAGGGTGACGCGGTTTCTGGCGCTGCTTACCGTGCTGACATGAGGGTTCTTGCTGTGTACAATGGAGGCGGCTTCTCCATTGGACAGAACAGGGAATTTGCATTGGGGGCGAGACCAATGTCTCCGGAGCGATTGCGCTGATGTTCACATGGTCAGCAGCGATAGAAACCGGGTCACCTGCACTATCTACCTATAAATTCAAGTTAGTGCAGGAGACTCTGCTGTACGATTGCCTTTAATAGTAGGTAGTATCCCCTTGTAGGTAGTATATATAGTTGCAGACAGACAGCAGGACCCCCCCTTGTAGCCAACAGGACCCCCACCTGTAGACAGCAGTCCACCTTTGTAGCCAGCAGGGCCCTCCTTTGTAGACAGCAGGGGGCCCCCCTTTGTAGCCAGCAGCCCCCCCCCCCTTTGTAGCTGCTCACTTTCCTGTGTCTCCGCTCTGCAGCCCCGTTCTCATCACTGCCGCTGCCCCATTCTGCCGTCCACATAATGGCGTCTTAAGGAGGAGCATGTGACATACACGTCACTCTGCTTCCTCCATAGCGTTACGCTGGGCGCAGTAGAGTGACGTGTATGTCACATGCTCCTCCATAAGATGCCATTATGCGGACAGCAGAACGGGGGCAGCGGTAATGATGTGAATCGGAGGACGGGGCAGCGGAGCACTCCACCAGGTATCGGATTTGGTATCGAGGACATTAGATGAGTCCCAGATACCATGCAGATACCTGGAATCGGCCCCGATACCGATACTAGTATCGGTATTGGGACATCCCTATTGAAAAGGGGAGGTAATAAGCTGGTGTTGGAAGGAGGGGTTTGGGTTCTTGGAGAACTGGGCCAACTTCTCTGTCTGATACAATCTCTATGGTACAGGCGGGCTGCACCTTAGTTCGGAGGGTGCAGCTGTGCTTGGGGAGAAGATGGCCAGAAGGGTGAAGAAGTGTTTAAACTAGGGAATGGGAGAGGGAATCTACAATATAGAGGGTGAAGATAGTGTAAATAGAGAGCTGGAACTTATTAATGTACCTAGGGGGGGGGAGCGGAGGGAGGGGTTAGAATTGTTAATAGGGATAGGCTTCATAGGAAAAACTTCACACTCCGTTGAATTGCATATTGACTAATGGCAGTAGTCTGACCAATATAACTGATGAACTGGAGTTGATAATGTCTGAGGAGAATTATGACATAGTGGGTATAACAGAGACTTGGTTGGACGATAGCTGTGACTGGGCGGTCAACATACAGGGTTATAGTCTATTCAGGAAGGATCGGACAAAACGGAAAGGGGGAGGAGTTTATCTTTATGTAAAGTCCAGTCTGAAGACTGCACTGCGGGGGAATATATATGGGAGGGAAATGATAATGTGGAGTCATTACAGGTAGAAATATACGGCAATAAAAAAATAATTGATAGGGGTTTGCCCACCAAATGTAATGAAAGAGGAAAAAGAAGAACTACTGAGGCAAATAAATAAGGCAGCAAATCAAAATGAGGTGGTAATAATGGGGGACTTTAACTATCCTGATATAAACTGGGAGATTGAGACCTGTGAATCTCCTAAAGGAAACAGGTTTCTGACTATAGCGAAAGACAATTTTCTGTCCAAAATGGTGCAGGGCTCGACCAGAGGGGGTGCACTACTGGACTTAATATTAACCAACAGACCTGACAGAGTAACTAATGTGCAAGATGAAGGATATCTAGGAAATAGTGATCATAATATAATACATTATAACTTGTTCTTCAATATGGGAATCTCTCGAGGGGCCACAAAAACAATGAACTTTAAGAAAGCAAAGTTTCATCAGCTCAGAGAGGCCCTTAATAACATAAACTGGGATAATGTGCTCAAATATAAGAATATATAGACACCTGAGACGTCTGCAGCATCCTGCACACTACTCCCGCACTGGCTGCTAGGGTCTTGCTTGTAACTACACTGCTATGAATAAAGAAGTTTTCTCTGCAATTGGATGTGGTGAGTGCATCTTTCCTCTTTTTATCAGTCAAATATAAGAATACTGACACTAAATGGGAGACTTTTAAAATATTTTAAATTCTGACTGTATATACCTTATGGGAATAAAAGGGTCAGGAATAAGAGACAACCAATATGGATGAATAAAAATGTTAAGGGGGCAATAAATGACAAAAAAAAAGCATTTAAGCTACTAAAACAGGACAGAAGTGAAGAAGCATTAAAAAGCTACCCAGAAAAAAAGTAAAATATGTAAAAAAGAAATAAAAAACAATAAAAAAAAGTGATTAGGAAGAAATGATAGACGGGGATCAGGAAAAAGCAAATATATTAAACACTTTCTTCTTTACTGTATTAACCGATGAAAATGAAATGCCAGGTGAAATGCAGTGAGATAAGGTAAACTCCCCAGTACAGGTCATCTGTCTAACCCAGGAAGAAGTACAGTGCAGCCTACAAAAAATCAAATAGACAAATCGCCAGGTCCAGATGGCATTCACCCCCGTGTTTTAAAGGAATTAAGTAATGTAATAGACAGGTCCCTATTTTTAATATTCAGGGACTCTATAGTAACAGGGACTGTTCCCCAGGACTGGCGCATGGCATATGTGGTGCCAATATTTAAAAAGGGGTCAAAAAGTGACCCCAGGAATTATAGACCTATTAGTTTAACCTCAGTTGTATGTAAACTGTTTGAGGGTTTTCTAAGAGATGCTATTTTGGAGTTTCTTGATAAAAATAAATGTATGACTCCATATCAGCATGGATTTAGGAGGGATCGGTCCTCTTAGAGCCAAATCTGAATCTATGATGTGAAGAGAACTTTACATCACAGCCAAGTAGAGTGCCGGGTAGAGGAGCGGAGAAGGGCAGCCGGACGCTTCTCCAGATTATAAAGGATGATCGCAACAGGTGTCAGGAGTGACATCGGCTGCGATGTGTCTATTAGTGGAGGTACTACAACTCCTAGCATGGAACAGTCTGTTCCATGCTGGGAGTAGTAGTAGTATCTAAAGAATGTTGGAAATATATAAAAAAAGATGAAAAGTTGTAAAAATCACGCACACTTTATAAAACACATTATTAAAATACATTAAAAAAAAGTTTCACAAAATTAATTTAAAAACTATACCTTTTTTTTTACAATTACATGGCCCCTTTATCCCTTTTTAACCCCTCTGTCCATTTTAAGAACTGTCCAGAGTAGGAGAAAATCCCCATAGCAAACATATGCTGCTCTGGTCGGTTCCTAAAATGGACAGAGATGTCAGCAGAGAGCACTGTGCTCGTGATTCAGCAGAGAGCTCTGTGTTTTAAAAATAAAAGAATTTCCTCTGTAGTGTTCGTTAATTGAAGTAATTTACAAATCTGTTTAACTTTCTGGCACAAGTTGATTAAAAAAAAAAAAAGTTTTCCACCGGAGTACCCCTTTAAGGACCAAGCCCATTTTGACCTTAAAGCATACTTGTCAGATCCATAAAAAAAAAACATTCTTTTTAATATATCACTCAGTACCTATTCCTGACCATGTACATCTAATTATTATGTGTCTAGCACCTTTATTTTTTTTTATTACACTTTCAATTTAGCTCACTAGTCTGAATTCCTCTCAAAGGGAGGGGGTGTGGCCTCACTGTGCAGGTCTCCGCCCCCTCCCTCAGTATGCTGTCTGCTCACATCTCCCCTAGCATGAGCAAAACTACAACTCCCAGCTTGTCCTCACTGACAGTAGCGGGACACAAGCGGACAGTGGGAGGATTTTTCCTCCAGGTGTGAACCCTGCGCTCACAGCTGTCAATTAAGGAAGTGTGTCCATGACATAGGTGATGATGCATGGACACAGCAGGACTAGTATGTGTCCAAGCAGGCAGGGGGGCAGTTGTTTGGCTTTTTCTGTATGAAATACAGAAAATTTTCTAATGAAAGCAAATGCAAAACCTATTGGTTTTGCATGCTTTACAACATATCACAAGTTTTTGTATCTGACAGTGCGCATTTAAGGACCAGGCCAATTTTATTTTTGCGTTTTTGTTTTTTCCTCCTCGCCTTCTAAAATCCATAACTCTTTTATATTTCCATCTACAGACCCATATAAGGGCTTGTTTTTTGCATGACCAAGAGTGCTTTGTAATGAAGACTATCATTTTACCAAAAAATGTATGGTGAACCCAAAGAATAATTTTTTTAGGGAGGAAATTGAAATGAAAACCACAATTTTGCACACTTTGAAGGGTTTCGTTTTCACACTATACACTTTACTGTAAAAGTTACATGTGTTCTTTATTCTGTGGGTCAATACGATTATAATGATACCCATGGCTAGATACTTTTCTATTTTTGTACAGCTTAAAAAAAATATCAAACATTTTGTACAAAATCAGTAATATAAAATCACCCTATTTTGACCACCTATAACTTTTTAATTTTTCCGTATATGGGGTGGTATGAGGGCTCCTTATTTGTGCCATCATCTGTAGCATTTTTGGCCATTTTTTTTTAATTTTCCGCCGTTCACCGTGCGGGATCATTAACATAATATTTTGATAGTTTGGACATTTATGCATGCGGCAATACCAAATATGTTTACAAAAAAAGAAATGTTTTACGTTTTTTGGGGGTAAAATGGGAAAAACTGTAAATTTTTTATTTTATTGGGAGAGGGGATTTTTTTTTAACTTTTTTAAAAATACTTTCTTCAACTTTTTTTTTACACTTTTTATGTACCCATAGGGGACTAGCAATAGCAATCAAAATTGATTGCTAATACTGTTCAGTGCTATGTATAGGGCATAGCACTGATCAGTATTATCGGCTGTCTTCTGCTCTGGTCTGCTCGATCTCAGACCAGAGCAGAAGATGCCAGGAGATGGCCAGAGGCAGATGAGGGGACCTCCGTCCGCCATTTCAGATGATCGGATTCCCGCGGCAGTGCTGCGGGCGATCCAATCATATATTTTAACATGCGCATTGCCACAGATGCCGTCATCTGTATAGATCACGGCATCTGCGGGGTTAATAGCGGACATCCGCACGATCGCGGATGTCTGCCATTACCGGCGGGTCCCCGGCTGCTGATAGCAGCTGGGACCTGCAGAGTATGACGTGAGCACCGCTCCGATGCTTGCGGTCATACAAAGGACGTAAATGTACGTCCTGGTGCGCTAAGTACCGCCACACCAGGACATACATTTACGTCCGTGGTCGTTAAGGGGTTAATATTGCCAGCTACATTTTTATGTCCCTGCTCACCCACATCATTTTTTTTTGTTTTTAATGTTAACCTAAAAAAATTTATAAAAAAATCTAACTCCATCCCTTTTTTGGATCGCTAAAGTCAGAAGAAGAATGATAACCACCCACAAAAACGCCAATGTTAAAACCCACATATTGTTTTTTTCTGTGTTCTATGGGAGAAACACGAGATTTGCCACAAAAAAACTCCAAAGTCTCAACATATATATATATATATATATATATATAAATATATATATATATATATATATATATATATATATATATATAAAACTCAACGTGTGTGTGTGTGTGTGTGTATGTATGTATGTATGTGTGTATGTTCCAGCATCACGTCCAAACGGCTAAAGATATTAACATGAAACTTGGCACACGTGTTACTTATATGTCAGCAACAAACATAGGATAGGTGATTTAACCCTTACTCACCCCCATTTGCCAGGGGCGGGGTTTATGTTTAACTCCTCAGGGACGGAGCCCATTATAACCCTAAGGACGGGAGCATTTTTTGCACATCTGACCACTGTCACTTTAAGCATTAATAACTCTGAGATGCTTTTACTTTTCATTCTGATTCCGAGATAGTTTTTTCGTGACATATTCTACTTTATGTTAGTGGTAAATTTTTGTCGATACTTGCATCATTTCTTGGTGAAAAATTCCAAAATTTGATGAAAAAATTGAAAATTTTGCATTTTTCTGAATTTGAAGCTCTCTGCTTGTAAGGAAAATAAACATTCTAAATAAATAATATTTTGATTCACATATACAATATGTCTACTTTATGTTTACATCATAAAATTGACGTGTTTTTACTTTTGGAAAACATCAGAGGGCTTCAAAGTTCAGAAGCAATTTTCAAATTTTTCACAAAATTTTCAAAATCGGAATTTTTTAGGGGTCAGTTCAGTTTTGAAGTGGATTTGAAGGGTCTTCATATTAGAAATACCCCATAAATTACCCCATTATAAAAACTGCACCCCTCAAAGTATTCAAAATGCTATTCAGTAAGTTTGTTAACCCTTTAGGTGTTTCACAGGAATAGCAGCAAAGTGAAGGAGAAAATTCAAAATCTTAATTTTTTACACTCGCATGTTATTGTAGACCCAGTTTTTGAAATTTTACAAGGGGTAAAGGGAGAAAAATCCCCCCAAAATTTGTAACCCAATTTCTCTTGCGTAAGCATATACCTCATATGTCTATGTCAAGTGTTCGGCGGGCGTACTAGAGGGCTCAGAAGGGAAGGAGCGACAATGGGATTTTGGAGAGTGAGTTTTGCTGAAATGGTTTTTGGGGGGCATGTCGCATTTAGGAAGCCCCTATGGTGCCAGAACAGAACAACAAAAAACACATGGCATACTATTTTGGAAACTACACCCCTCAAGGCACGTAACAAGGGGTCCGGTGAGCCTTAACACCCCCCATTTCTACAAAGGGTAATGGGAGAAAAATTCCCCCAAAATTTGTAACGCAATTTCTCCCGAGTACGGAGATACCCCATATGTGGCCCTAAACTGTTGCCTTGAAATACGACAGGGCTCTGAAGTGAGAGAGCGCCATGCGCATTTGAGGCCTGAATAAGGAATTTGTAGTAGGGGTGGACCCGGTTACAAGGATGGGGCTTGTCTCCTCCAAAACCCTACAGCAGTGTCTCCCACAGGGTGCCTCCAGCTGTTGCAAGACTCCCAGCCTGCCAGGACAGTCTATGGCTGTCCGGAAACACTGGGAGTTGTGGTTTTGCCACAGCTGGAGGCACCGTTTAGGAAACACTGCCGTATGAGACATTTGTTATTTTTATTGGGGGGGGGGGGGCGACGTGTAAGGGGGTGTATGTGTAGTGTTTTACTTTTTATTATTTGGTAGTGTAGTGTAGTGTTTTAGGGTACATTCACACAGGCGGGGGTTCACAGTAAGTTTCCTTGAAGGAAACCCACTGTAAACCCGCCCGTGTGAATGTACCCTGTACATTCACATGGGGGGGGGGGGCGCCCCAAGGGGGGGGGCACCCCAAACCTTCAGCTGTGGCAAAATGACAACTCCCAGAATGCACTGACAGACCGTACATGCTGGGAGTTGTAGTTTTACAACAGCTGTAGGCACACTGGTGGGGAACCACTGAGTTAGAAAACAGACTCTAGCTCAGTGATTCCAACCCATGCGCCTCCAGCTGTTGCAAGACTACAACTCCCAGCATGTACGGTCTGTCAGTGCACTCTGGGAGTTGTAGTTTTGCAACAGCTGGAGGCACACGGGTTGGAATCACTGAGTTAGGAAACAGACTCTAGCTCAGTGTTTCCCAACCAGTGTGCCTACAGCTATTGCAAAACTACAATTCCCAGCATGCCCGTACAGTCAGGGATGCTGGGCGTGTAGTTCTGCAATATCTGGCCCTTCAGATGTTGCCGAACTACAACTCCCAGCATGCCTGGACAGTCTGGGCATGCTGGGAGTTGTAGTTATGCAACAACTGGGGAAGTAGCAGTCCCCAAACTGTAGCCCTCCAGATGTTGCAAAACTACAACTCCAAGCATGCCCAGACTGTCCAGGCATGCTGGGAGTTGTAGTTCTGCAACATCTGAAGGGCCAGATATTGCAGCACTACACGCCCAGCATCCCTGACTGTCTGGGCATGCTGGGAGTTGTAGTTTTGCAACATCTGGAGGGCTACAGTTTGGAGACCACCATATAGTGGTCTCCAAACTGTGCCACTTCAGATGTTGCAAAACTACAACTCCCAGCATGCCCAGACAGTCAGTGCATGCTGGGAGTTGTAGTTTTGCAACATCTGGAGGACCACAGTTTAGAGACCACTACACAGTGGTCTCCAAACTGTGACCCTCCAGATGTTACAAAACTACAACTCCCAGCATGCCCAGACACCCTTTGGCTGTGTGGGCATGCTGGGAGTTGTAGTTTTGCTGCTTTTAGAAGGCCACAGTGAAGATCACTTATCGCGATCTTCACTGCAGCCTTCTCCGCCGCACTTTCCAGCCGTCGCTCTTCCTCCTGCCGCCGCTGCTCCTGGATGCCGCCGCCTCCGCAGGTCCGGGTAAGCCGGGCCATGTCCCCCCACTCGCCGCCCGTGTTCTCCCGCTCTGTACCGACTTCGATCGGTGCGCAGAGCGGGAGGAAATGAACTGTAACCCCCCGCCCCCCTCCTGCCATTGGTGGTCAGCCTGACCGACCAATGGCAGGGGATTGGAGAGGGTGGCAACATTGCCACCCCACTCTTATGCTTTAGGCTGGTCGGAGCTGTCTCTGACAGCTCCGATCAGTCTTATTTTCCGGGAGATCGGGTCACCAGTGACCCGATTTTCCCGGATCGCGGCAAATCGCAGGTCTGAATTGACCTGCGATTTGCTGCGATCGCCGATATGGGGGGGTCTTAGGACCCCCCTAGGCATTGCCAGGGGATGCCTGCTGATAGATATCAGCAGGCATCCCGGTCCGATCACCGTCCCGCGATCGGCAGTGATCGGAAATACGGAGGGCGTATGGATACGCCCTCCGTCCTTAAGTGACGGGACGCGAGGGCGTATGCATACGCCCTTCGTCCCCAAGGAGTTAAAGTCCCATACAAGTCAATGGGAAATATATGTTACTGCATAATTTCCAAACGGCTGGAGATATTTTGATAATACTTGGTCACATGTTACTTATATATCCACTTAAAATATAGGATAGTTAATTTAACCCTTAACTACCCCCATTTGTGAGGGTCAGGGTTTTTGTTTAAAGTCTCATGCAAATCAATGGGAAATGTATGTTCCCACATAACTTCCGTATGGCTGGAGATATTTCAATAACTGGTACACATATTACAGGTCGGGATAGGAGGTCGACATAGGAGGTCGGCATAGGAGGTCGGGATAGGAGGATGGGATAGGAGGATGGGATAGGAGGACAGGATAGGAGGACGGGATAGGAGGTCGGGATAGGAGGACGGGATAGAAGGACGGGAAAGGAGGACGGGAAAGGAGGACGGGAAAGGAGGACGGGAAAGGAGGATGGGAAAGGAGAACGGGAAAGGAGGACGGGATAGGAGGATGGGATAGATGGACGGGATAGGAGGACGGGATAGGAGGACGGGAAAGGAGGACGGGAAAGGAGGTCGAGATAGGAGGACGGGAAAGGAGGTCGAGATAGGAGGACGGGAAAGGAGGACGGAAAAGGAGGACGGGAAAGGAGGTCGAGATATGAGGGCGGGAAAGGAGGACAGGATAGGAGGACGTGATATGAGGACGGGATAGGAGGATGGGATTGGAGGTCTGGATAGGAGGTCGAGATATGATGACGGGATAGGAGGTCGGGATATGACAACAATATATGAGGACGGGATATGAAGTCAAAAGCTTCCTCCTTTGTTTATTTTCCTCCCCAACAAGGATTAGGAAGGAAAAACCGGGCAACGCCAGGTACTCAGCTAGTATATATATATATATATATATATATATATATATATATATATATACAGAATCCATGTATTTAATGTTACTTTTTTTATGGCATTACGCTTTTAGATTCAATGCCAAGCTGAGATGTATATGTTCAGAAGCACAGTGCCCACATGTTTAATACTTACTCTTCATTTGTTTACTAATTGAAGCCATAAATCAAAAGTTACCCCTGGTGTCTATGGAAAAGATGCTGTGGGTTATGTAATTTAGATTATCTCTGTTTATAGAGCTGTTATACCAGTGGAAATATAAGGCTGGTTCAACACTATAAAGCTAATTAATGTTTACCTGTCATGATCTTGTTAAATTTTATAATCCTCCCAGTTCAATGCCTCCATCATGAGGTTGGGAGAGATGGAAAGGGGGCGCTCCCTTGTAGCGTATATTGACTCAGTGTGATCCCTCCACCATACCTAAGTGATATGCTCACCTATAGGGTGATGACTTTCTGATCCACAGCTTTTTGGCGGTTGTCGTTGTCAGGGTACAATGAGATGTGTAGAAATAGGGCTGCTGCACTCGGACCAATTCTGGACTCCCAATGGGGGACCAGCGTAGAAATGCAAGAAATAGTAGGAAAAAGGCAGTCTTGGAGGAGCTGCTCAGGGGTGTTCAAAGTAAGACGGACTCAGGCCGGCACAGGACAAGAAGGGACCTGATGAAGGCACTTTGTAAGTGCCAAAACGCGTTGTCCGTATTGCCAAATAAAATATTTATTGTCCTGCGCCGGCCTGAGTTCGTCTTAAAGTGAAAACCCCGGAGCAGCACCTCCAAGACCGCCTTTTTCCTACTATTTCTCGCATGCCTCCATCATGATAAACCACCCCCTGTGTGTGTGAGATGAGCTCTGATTGGATAAGGCTGCACACACCCCCCTCACCACTCCAGACTGCATATCCTGATTTTGGACTTCTGCCAGGCCAGCAGGATTCCAAAGTCTGTGCAGGAGATGGGGTTTTTTTGTGCTCTGGACAAGTAGGGAGACACCTAAAGGCAGTTTTTTTAAACGCAAATAAAACATAAAAACGTAATTGTTTTTTAAACAAAGTACAATAGAAAGATGTCTTATTTACCAAAAGGAGTGCAATAGCAAAACTTTGTTTTAATGATAGTGCCCATTTAAGGTCTTAAAGGGGTACTCCACAGGAAAACATCAACTGGTGCAAGAAAGTTAAACAGATTTGTAAATGACTTTTATTTAAAAATCTTAATCCATTTAGTACTTATCAGCTGCTATATACTACAAAAGAAGTTATTTTCTTTTTGAATTTCCTTTCTGTCTGACCACAGTGCTCTCTGCTGACACCTCTATCCATTTTAGGAACTGTCCAGATTAGGAGCAATTTCCCATAGCAAATCTCTTCTGCTCTGGACAGTTCCTAAAATGGACAGAGGTGTCAGCAGAGAGCACTGTGGTCAGACAGAAAGGAAATTCAAAAAAGAAAATAACTTCCTGTGGAGCATACAGCAGCTGATTAGTACTGAAAGGATTAAGATTTTTAAATAAAGGTAATTTACAAATCTGTTTAACTTTCTGGCACCAATTGATTTAAAGAATCTTTTTTCCAGTGGAGTACCCCTTTAAATAAAACTGTTGGATTTTGGGTTAAACTGCATCACAAATAATTAAGGAATTTGCTAACTATGGCTAAAAATATCTATAGAATAAAGGGTTACATGAGTACTTTTCTTAAAATAAATAATAAAACAAAGACCTATACTGATGAATGTTCAGTTCACCTTCTCAGAGCAGACCAGTAGTGCCGCATGGCAGAGACTGTTACACTGCTGGAAACTTTGTGTCAAATCCATTGGCCTGCCATTTATCATCCCACTGCTGTGTACAACTCCACAGTGCTTTCTGTATGTACCATCACCCAAATGTATCCTGAAAAGAGTGACATATGGCAACCAATACATTTTTACAAAGGAAATTGTCTATTGGTACATTATACTTTATTAGTAACACAGATATGGGCCAAAAATTTTTATAAATAAATAAAACTAAACAGGGTGAAAAACAAGATTCCAAATTTCCTTAACAGGCCAAAGTACAGTAGCACCAACAAATGTCACATGCTAAAGACCACACCTGGTATATGTACAGTGTATCCTTTTTATAGCCTACTTATTCTGGATCCACTGTTAAGAACCTTTACCTGGAACTCTGTATGTATCATATATGGTATATATGAACTAATCTGCTGAATGAACTACATATTTCTGAATGAATCATCTTCGGAAATGTCTACTGACAGCTATCATCTATTTTAGTGCTAGAAAGGGGCAGTGACATAGAAGTATGTAATCCTGCATATTCACCAAAGTTCTAAGGAACACACAATTATGATTAATTCATACGTCACTGTTCTGTAAAGTGCACATATTCTGTGTTGGTTGACATGAATACACATCTAACAAAATCAAACAATTGACATATACCATTAGTTAATGAGATATATTACTATAATTAATACTTTATCAGTGTAGAGGGCCATTCACACCATGTTTACGACCTCCATATAAACTCTGCACTGTGATGTATACATTTAATGGAGGCCATGATGGATGCCATACAGTGACATCCATCATTCCTAGGGACCTGTTGTGAAAAACTTATGTTTAACATATACTAGACCAGTGGTTCTTAACCTGGGTTCGATCGAACCCCAGGGGTTCGGTGTGTCAGTCCCGGGGGTTCGGTGGGGGAGGTCGCAACAGAACAGGCAAACCAAGCAATTGCTTGGGGCCCCGAGCAGAGCCGGTGTTTGCCCGTCCTGTAGCGACGGGGCAATTCCCCCCCATCACTATTAACTCCCTGCTGCCCCGCGTTAAGTTTAAAAACGCAGGGCCGCCGGGACATAGCGCACGCCGGGACATCACTGACGTCCTGTGCATGCGCCTATGGAAACGAAGGCGCCGAGGACCGGAGGATAGAGAAGGAGAAAGACGCGCGCTGGCCAGCTTGGTAAGTGACCAGCGGCACGTCATCTTCGGTGCTCCGACAACCGGTCCCGAGACCTACTGCTATAGCCGGAGCGGTGGTCGGAGCACTGAAGTGGGCAGTACACAGGCATACAGCCTCCAGCCATACACTATATATGGCTGGAGGCTGTATGTCTGTGGGGGAACACTGCCTACATCAGTGGTCTTCAACCTATGGACCTCCAGATGTTGCAAAACTACAACTTCCAGCATGCCAGGACAGCCGTTGGCTGTCCGGGCATGCTGGGAGTTGTAGTTTTGCAACATCTGGAGGTCCGAAGGTTGAAGATCACTGGCCTGCCTAATGTGGGGGAACACTGCCTGCCTAATGTGGGGGAACACTGCCTGCCTAATGTGGCGGGAACACTGCCATTGTTGCGATAATGACATGAGAGCGGCACTTGCCAAGGTAAAGCCGCGCATTTCTGAACTGGTCTCTGAAAGACAACAGCAGAAGTCACACTGATTTGCAGTAAATATTCATTATGTTTTTGTGCGAAAATCATGTTTTCATGGTTTTGTTCTTTGTTCTTAATGGTTTTGTTCATTTTGTGCACCTATGTATAAATATATACTTAAATATATACCTCCTATGATTTGAAAAAATAATATTTTATTTTTCCAATTAAGAAGGGTTCGGTGAATGCGCATATGAAACTGGTGGGAATCAGTACCTCCAACAAGGTTAAGAACCACTGGACTAGACTGTGGGATTCTTAAAGGGGTACTCTGGGGAAAACCTATTTTATTTTAAATCAACTGGTGGCAGTAAGTTAAACATATTTGTAAATTACTTCTATTAAAAAATCTTAATCTTTCCTGTACTTATTAGCTGCTGAATACTACAGAGGAAATTCTTTTCTTTTTGGAATGCTCTCTGATGACATCACAAGCACAGTTCTCTCTGCTGATGTTATTACAATAAAAATGCTTTATTTATTGTTGTTCTTAGTGGGATTTGAACCCAAGTCCCCAGCACTGCAGGGCAGCAGTGTTAACCACTGAGCCACCATGCTGCCCTTAGCATACATCTGCTATGCATGGTTGCTAAAATGGACAGAGATGTCAGCAGAGAGCACTGTGTTCGTGATGTCATCAGTGTTCCAAAAAGAAAGGAATTTCCTCTGTAGCATTCAGCAGCTAATAAGTACTGGAAGGATTACGATTTTTTAATAGAAGTAATTTAGAAATATGTTCAACTTTCTGCCACCAGTTGATTTAAGAGAGAAAAGGTTTTCACCGGAGTACCCCTTTAAGCCTAACTCCTGTCTAATAATTCATTTTAAATATAATGTTTTGTATTTAACTTATGTAACTAATTTCTTTCCAAAATAAAGCATTGGTATCACAACACAACAAATGTAGAGAAAATTTTAAATCTAAAAACTCTGCAAAACCATTTCAAAGTTTTCAAGGTCAGCTGCCATTTATTAGGTCATGACAGGAAGGAAAAGGAGAAGAGAGGAAACTTGATGACTTTGAATTTTGGTCACAGACTCATTTTATTTCCTATCCAACTGTTTACCACATTAAAGTCACACATCTCAACAGCTCTTTAAATGCATAATAAAAAGAAGAAAACAGCAGTAGAATTTCAAAGTTGTGGCTATGCCCATCATAAAACAAATGAGTGAAAGCCCTTAGCTCCTAATATGAGAACGCTACAGCAGTACATTGAGCAGAATCACCGACATTCTATAAGGTACGTATTGAAACATAATATTTAAATTCATTGCATTAACTGTTTGAAATTCATGGAATGAAGAAGAGTGTTGGGAAATATTGCCCGGGGTAGTTACACTGACAATTCATGCACAGCATTACAATGATCTAGAAAATGCACAGTTTAAAGGCGTTAGCCCACTCTGCACAGAAGCCGGCCAGAGCTTCTTACATGACAGTGGGCTCAGCCTATCACTGGCCAGAGCGGGACATGGCCAGAGCAGGCTATGGCCGGTCATAGGCTGATGGCTGTCCAGCGTACCAGTCCCCAGCCAACGGCTGTCCGGGCATGCTGGGAGTTGTAGTTTTGCAGCATCTGGAGGTCCGCAGGTTGGAGACCACTGTCGTACAGTGAGTTCCAGTGCCCGGCGGCCCCCAACAAAGAGGGCAGTGCTTGAACGTGACATCTGTGAGTAGTACCCCGCTGGGCTGATCATTAATTGGGGGGCAGAACAGTGCTGGCGGGTCACATAGGATTAGTTCCCCCGATGTGGGGACAGCGCTGCGCTTGGCTGATAATACATTCCCGATGGGGAGGGGCCCAACCAGTATTGCGGTATGGGGGAAAATTCATATCGTGCAGCCCAAAAAATTCGGTATTCGGTATGAACCGGTATACCGCCCAGCCCTACTTGTTAGTCATTCTGACTGTCATGTGATATACATAATCACATAAACCTTTTTTTCTCCTCACATAGCATCATTCTCTGCTGCTAAAGCGGCTGAGCATTTTAATGATTCATTTATATTCCCATAGTAATTAATATCATTTATTTATACATTCATGTCACACAAGCCATTAGAAACCCTACTAAGTCTGTATTAAGGCAAAACAAGCAAACCTGCCAGTATTAGTCCAGTATAATTAAGCATACTTTGAAATATTAGGAACTTCACGGATCCCAATATTAAAAGGATCCTCCTGGAGCATCATGTTTTATACCCGAAAATACAACAACCCATAATGAACCAAATAATATCCAGGCTCTGTTCACTTGGAGTTTAGGGCAAATGTTTCACTATTTTACAAACTAAAAATTCTATTAGCTGCTCTACAATAATAAAACTTCCACTCACTTATTCATCAAACTTCTTTATACGCTTCAGTTTTTATCTCAAAAGTGACAACAAATATGGCTGCTCTCATTATCTAACTGGGGTGCCTAGGGCTCAACAGTAGAAATGAATCTGGTGTTCACCTAAAGTCATATAAAACTGTTACCTTTTTAGAACCTCAGGATGCTGCAGAAACAAAATAGGGGTCATTTATTTAAAGGAAAACAGTCATCCTCTTCACCCACACTAAACCCAATACACCGGGTTATAGTGCGGGTGAACAGCAGACGGAGGCAGGGTTTCTGACTAATATACATACCTGCAGTCTGGCGCCTGGTCCCTTTGAAATTCGTCTTCAATCTGTGCTAAATTGCGTGCTGGAGGCGGGCCTGGCTGCTGGCTTTGAATATTTATGGTCTCCGGTCACGTGAGCGCTTGTGCCTACTGAGCACTCACGTGACCAGCGACCAGGAATATTCAAATCCAGCCGGCGGGCCAATTCAGTGCAGGTAGAAGCCGAACTTCAAAGGGACTGGGCGCCGGACTGCAGGTATGTATATTAGAGACCCTGCATCCGTCTCCTGTTCACCAGGGTGAATGGGATGACCGTTTTCCAGTAAACATACCGCGAATGGCCAATGTAGACAGAAAATCTGCCTTCGCCACATTTATTACCGTATTTGACTTTTGGCACACAAACCTGTGATTTGCGCAACCTGCACAAGAGGGCATGTTGGTTGGGCAAAATGGGCTTG
Source organism: Hyla sarda (assembly GCF_029499605.1). Classification (NCBI taxonomy): domain Eukaryota; kingdom Metazoa; phylum Chordata; class Amphibia; order Anura; family Hylidae; genus Hyla; species Hyla sarda. The sequence goes on along the minus strand of NC_079190.1, from coordinate 252,703,252 downwards.
GTTTTGCATGGCAAATTCCACGTCAACCCTGACCATTAGTACATTACTAGATCACTAGTACCTAACTGCTTAATGTTTACTTTAATGTAAACAACCCTGTTAACAAAGAGAATCTGTGACTTTTGGTTTAAAGACGTTGTCCCCTATCCAAAGAATAAGTGCTTACGTGCTGGATAACCCCTTTGAGGCTGTATCTATGCTAAGTTCTGCCGCACAATTTTAGTTAATAGTGGTGAAATTGTGGGGTAACTAGTGGCAGTACCACTATCAAATCCCCCCTGTGAACGTAGCCTAAGGTAATTCATCAGCAACTTCCTTTTCTGAGTTTAGTAACATGTTCACACTGTAGTAGTTTCCTGGGATCTGGGGCTTGAACACCCTCTCCAGTTTCCAAAGCCTCCGTCCCATAGTGACTTTTCATAAAATGGGCTAATAATTTTGCCAATTTTGCTTGTTTCTCACCCATATCTCTATCCTTGGAAGGTGTATTATCTACGCAAGGTGCAAAGTTTTGTGTACCAAACAGCAACATAATGTCACATTTTACAATTGATTATAATTTATTACAAGCCCTATCACATAATTCTGGCCTGCTATTAGAGGGTGAAAATTTTCCAGAATTTGTGCACCATGTCGCATTAAAACACTGCATATAGTTAATGTCCCCAATGTATTTACTGTGATTTGCTCAAAAACTATGCATCTTTGCTATGATTTTGTGCAACTGAAGCAAAATGTAGAGACATGTCTGTGTGATATTCAGGAACCCTCTAGGGAACCCACCTATTCCTCTGTGGGCCGGGCTGCTCTTCTAGTTGTTATCTTTGCAAACATAGCCCCCTCAACAAAACCAAAAAATTTCAACATGTAAACAAAAACAAAAAAACATAACTACTGATTTTTGTTTTCTTTGCTACTTTACTTGAACTGGTAAACAAGCAATCTAGCAGAATCCATTAAAGGGAAACTGTCATGAACTTGTGGCTATATAACCTACACACAGCCTTTGTACTATGTGAAGATTGTGTCTACAATAATGTTTTTACCTTGGTTCTCTCTGCTTTTATCACCCCAAAAAACATTTTTGATAGCAGCCACACACAGACAGACAGATCAGCAAGGTTTGCTATGCCCCGCCACCAAACGCCTATCCCCTGTACGTCAGCACTGGAACCGCACTGAGGAGGCAGGCGGCGGGAGGATAACTCACTGCGGCACGCACGGGGGATAAGCTAAGATGCGCATGCATTGGGACCTGTGCGTCAATCACACATCGGTCCCATCGCTGATATACAGGGGATAGGCGTGTCGGCGGCAGGGTATAGCAAACCATGCACCATGCCACGCCATGGGACTGATAAAAGCAGAGAGAACTAAGGTAAAAACACTACTGTAGACAGAATCTTCACACAGTACAAAGGCTGTGTGTAGGTGATATAGCCCCAAGTTCATGACAGTTGCGCTTTAACATAGATTTTATGTAATTCTGTTCAGTACTGCGAGTGCACGAGGGTGTACTTTTCTAAATGGACCATGAGCCCTTTTAGAATGATACATTATTCTACAGCAATACATAGAGACTTAGAATAAAATACCAATATAAAATCTGAGTTTAAGAACATTCAAAAACAAATAGAAAACAACCTCAAATATATATATATATATATATATGTATATATATATATATATATATATATATATATATCCATATCCAAAAAAGTACACTTTTTAAAGACATCTGACAGGAGTTTTGAGGCACTAAAATTGCTGATAGGCACATATAGACATTAGAGAAGGTAGTTGAAGCCTATCTGGTATATTCTTCTGTTTATCTCCCTAGCCTTCACCTCCCCAAGGGTCCAAGAGGTGGTGCCTTCTTGTTCTATGCACAGAGCTCACTGTATTAGCAGCTTTTCTAGAAACCCCCCATCATCTCCCCATGATTGGCAATTGCAACCCTAGCAGTCTATTAATTGGACCCAAGTGCTATAAATCATAGCTGGGGGCATAGGCCATAAATACAGTCCTGCCTGCTGGGGCATTAAATGCTTTTCTTAGTTGTGGAAGCTTCATGATAAAGACTTCAGGAATACTTCCACTCCCCTCGCTGACATCTTTATGGAGCTTTCAGCAGTTCTGACACCTCAGAATTGCTAACAGATTCTCTTTAGTGCAATTTTGGGTGGTCAACTTAAGGAGGCTTTACTGTATTCACGTATCCCTTTTGTATTATTTGTTTGTTTGAACATTTTGGCTCCAGTGCAATGTCTCTCACATCAATCTTGAGAGAAAAACAAAGCCTTATGAGGTTGTCTTCACATTTGTGTCATGGTTTCCATTGTACATAGAAAATAAAACACAGAGCTCAATCCAGTAAATGGTGAACACAGGAGGAGCCCTTCTGATCCCATAGACTTATAATGGAGTCTGTTAGGCACTGTCAAGGTGTTTGTTAAAAAATACATTTTCATGGCAGAATTTGCAATGGAGGAACGGATATGAACAATACCTTATCCATAGTAAACAATCAAAGTTTTGATTCTGTTGATGCAGTACTAAAACATGAGGCCCCCAATATGTCCTAATGGCAATTTGTATAAAATGCATAGTTTTCATGTAAACAAGTGTTACACAAATCTTAAAAAGCACATGGGGGAGATTTATCAAAACCTGTCCAGAGGAAAAGTTGCTTAGTTGCCCATAGCAACCAATCAGATTGCTTCTTTCTTTTTTGAAAAGGCCTCTTAAAAATGAAAGAAGCGATCTGATTGGTTGCTATGGGCAACTCAGCAACCTTTGCTCTAGACAGGTTTTGATAAATCACCCATAATCCTGAAGTTATACTTGAGTTCTATCCACTTTCCATATGATTCCATTCTTCAGCCATGTTGACACGGCCGATTCTGTGCGGAATGTCTGCCCTGAAAACACGGGAGGATATTACCCACATCTGCATGATCCGGCCAGAGCTAGGAGCGTCAGAAATGTGCTATCTCGTAGACGGCAGTGCATTTCCGAGCGTATTCTGCAGAAAGAATAGATGTGACTATTCTTTCTGTGGATGCCGGAATCGGGATTTCTGCGGCAGAAACATCTGATGTGTACACAGTGCAGCAGACTCCCATTGAAATCAATAGAACTTTGTACAGCGGAATATCTGTGCAGAATTTTTTTTTAAAGAAATTCTGCATTGATATTCCGCTGTGTGAACAAAGCCTTCTACTGCCCTGCCTGCCTTAGTGTAAGTTCTGTTTTTTTTCTCTAGGGAAGTATTCACTAGAGTGGACTAAACATGGTCAAAACAAGATACAGTATGTTTGGTCAATTAAATTCTATGGCCACGCCACAGACACACTGTATAACATCAGAATACATCTTTTAAGGTGTTTGGTGTGTAGCCATGGCGTACAGCCTAAACATGCACATTCTATTATATGGTTGGAAAAGTTGCTTACAGGGTATGTAGAACCAGTATACAGTCAGATGATGTGTTAAAAAACAATGTTATATCATTTCTACATATCTCCAGTATATAGCCTATATCTAGGACCATATGTTACAAAGTATCATCTCCATATGGCACTTACATAGGAGTTAACAGATTACAGTTCTACATAGTGTTCATCTAATTTTGCGCTACAGTTTAACAATAATGGCACCATACAGTGCTACAAAATACTGCCATATGGTTTTTACACAACAGTGAAATATAGTGTCTGCATACAGTAACAAAATATTAGAGAATCAAAATAAAATCACAATAAACAAATAGTAGCATTACACAAATATTGTTGTTGAAATAATTCCTCCATTGTATTCCCTCAAATAATGTCACCATAAAGTGTTTGATGAATAAATGAATATATTATTGTTTTAGATTATTTAAGAAAACAGTTTGGTCTTGTTTGTGTCCTTTCATTTCTATAGTGTGTATATAGCTTGTAGAAATGGGATATATATATATATATATATATATATATATATATATATATCAGGAAAAACTAAGAAAATAGTTGTTTTGTATCTAAAATAGTTTTGTTTTATTCTATAAACTACTGACACGTTTACTCCAAGCTCCAATTAAGAATATTGACATTTACAGTATTAAAGAGGTTATCCAGGAAAAAACTGTTTTTTATACATCAACTGGCTCCAGAAAGTTAAACAGATTTGTAACTTACTTCTATTAAAAAATCTTAATCCTTTCAGTACTTATGAGCTGCTGAAGTTGAGTTGTTCCTTTCTGTCTAAGTGCTCTCTGATGACACATGTCTCGGGAACTGTCCAGTGTAGAAGCAAATTCCCATAGCAAACCTCTTCTACTCTGTGCAGTTCCCGAGACAAGTAGAGATGTCAGCAGAGAGCACTGTTTCCAGACAGATAAGAATAACTCAAATTCATCAGCTGATAATTATTGGAAGGATTAAGATTTTTTAATAGAAATAATTTACAAATCTGTTTAACTTTCTGGAGCTAGTTAATCTAAAAAAAAAATGTTTTTTTCCTGGAATACCCTTTAATTTGTAGAAAACAAAAACTGGTCAAGAAAACAAAACAAAAAAAGATGCATTGTTTTTAGACCCTTAAGAAAACAAATTTATATTCAACTTCCAACAACAAAATACTAATGTTTTATCTTGGGAAGAGTTCAGAAATCAATATTTGGTGGATGAAGCCTGACTTTTAACCACAGCTTTCATGCATCTTGGCATGCTCTCCACCAGTATGTCACATTGCCGTCGGATGACTTGATGCCACTCCTGGCAGAAAAATTCTAATAGCTTGGCTTTGTTTGATAGCTTGTGACCATCCACTTTCTTCTTGATTAAATGCTAGGCCATGTCAGGCCGTGACAGGCTATTGATCTGATGGTCCTCCATCCACACCTTTAGTTACCTGGCTGTGGTGCATGGAGCAATTCTCATAGTTAGGGATCATTTTCACAGCAGAAGGAAGCATGTACCCTTCCAGGATGGCATATCGGATATGTTAGGATATGGGTTCATCTGATAAGCAGGAACTTCAGCAAGCTGCCATGTTTTGCTTAGTACTGAAGAAATAACACTTGTATAGATTTTCAGCTCCGCTCACCACCACTGGGGAAATCCGCACCACCTGTGCACGGACGTGCCGGTCCCGCCTTCGGCCAAGTACTAATATACAAAAAGGAAGTATCGTCCAGCACTCGGGATGCAATAAAAGAAGTTTTGCTTTATTCAAGGATCATCAGACAATAGTCACAGACAGAGAGAAAGCAACTGACGCGTTTCGCACTTGCGTGCTTAATCGTAGATTAGGTCTACGATTAAGCACCCAAGTGGGAAACGCGTCAGACGCTTTCTCTCTGTCTGTGACTATTGTCTGATGATCCTTGAATAAAGCAAAACTTCTTTTATCGCATCCCGAGTGCTGGATGATACTTTCTTTTTGCATAGAAGTAATAACAAGTATGTAAACAGGGCCTCAGAAACTGTATGCATGTACACATACTTATTTTGACTTCCATATTGAGGTACTAGCACTGGGATTCTGGTATCTTACAGGTTTGTATTGGAGGAACAGGTGAGGAACTGAGGAGGGAGTTCAAAAATGACTTAGGTAATGTATTAAAGGGGTATTCCTGGTTTATACATCTCATATACGTCACTGGGGACACCGGTAATCTCGGTGCAGCCCCCGTTATTCTGTGCCGGGCACAGCCTCCAAGACGGGAACATCACACCACGCCCCCTCCATTAATGTCTATGGGAGGGGGCGTGATGGTAGCCACGCCCCCTCCCATAGACATGAATGGATGGGGTGTGGCGTGATGTCACTAGAGGGCATGGCCGTGACATCACGTCCCCATCACCTGGAACAGAATGCCGGGGGCTGTGCTGAGATCACGGGGGTCCCTGCAATCATACATTTTACCCCCTATCCTTTGAATATCTTTCAATATATCCTTTGCATAAGGGTGCATTCACACCACGATTTGTACATACGGGTGCCGGATCCGGCGGGGCAAACCGGGCGCTGCCGTACCCCGGCCGGATCAGCCCGTGACTCCATTTACTTTAATGATCCGACCGGAGTCAAACGGTGACCCCGGACGGCTCAGTTTTGACCCGTATGCAGTTTCCTGACCGGACCTAAAACCGTAGTATACTACGGTTTTAGGTCTTGTCCAAAACCGCATACGGGTCAAAACTGAGCTGACCGGAGTCACCGTTTGACTCCGGCCGGATCATTAAAGTAAATGGAGTCACGGGCTGATCCGGCCGGGGTACGGGAGCGCCCGGTTAGCCCCTCCCCCTGCCTGATCCGGCACCCGTATGTACAAAACGTGATGGGAATGCACCCTAAGATTTATAAATCGGAAGACCATTTTAATAGGTTTGAGTTCAGGAGTACTGGCCTATCATGCATTAAACCAAGCTCTGGATTATATGTAATACAAAAATTCGGTGGATAAAAGACAAAAAAATGAATAAATATATTTATTTTTTATACAACAAAACTTGCCCAGAACAATACCGCGTCTTGAACTGCAATCTATAGGAGCCTTCTAGATAGCCGTTTAACAAACAAATGTCCCAGCCGCTCTCCATGTGCATTCATCAGCTCTATCTGAGCCACAGTATCTCTACCAGCTCAGCAGTACTGAAGGTAATAAATTTGAGCATGTTGGGGGAGTTAGTAAAATGAATCCAGGTTCACATTAATAAATGCACCAAATGCAAATGGCCAAAAGGAGCTGGTCCAAAGAGTTTATAGGTGTTGTATGGAAATTAGGCTGAGATTAATGAAGCCAGTACATCACATACTTATGATGTTTACAGAAGCCATAAACATGTCGGAATTTAATGGGCATGGAGTTCGATTCCAGATAGCTCTTCCTGTACAGTACAGTAACTGCAAATAAAATGTTTTCCTCCTTTTGAGGTACAGGTTACTTATATGACGGTACCATAAAAATAAAGAATTGTGCAAATAAAAGTGAATTATTAATTCACTATTAGGGGCCCAATACTATACATCTTGGTTGGGCCACTCTGGTTCTGACGGATTTCCTTTCTGCCTGTTATTACTATGCCATGCAAGAATGCACTGGACAAGATCTTGAAACTTGCCCCAACATTTTAAGAATAAATCCGTTTACTGTCCCTGGTGCCAAGTCCTTTATAACATCATATATAGTCCTTTTCCCAATGGTCCTCCAGGAAGTCATAGTTGATCATTACAGAAAAACTGGCCACTGAGACTACTGATTTTGCTGGGTAAAAAGCTGCTTTTAGCTACTCATTTTTCCCACAGCACCACCACAGGGGACAGATAGTATTACATCTGCCCATTTAAATGAACAACTACTTGGGCTGAGTCCACACGAGTAGGGGTCCCTGCCTCCTCTATGTTTTGGCACATGGAGGGTGTCCAGAGGGGGGATGCCCCCTTCTACAACATTCATATGCCCTAAGAGCCCATTTGTAAAGGGGTTGTGGGTCAACCTCTTTAACTGTTGACATGCTGACTTGAATTTATGTCTGTATTGATGCCATAGATTTTGTTGCATGTTGCACTTTAAACCACAGATATTCATAGCATCCTATAATACTTTTGTCAGCACATTAAATATCTCCATTAAAGGCCTCCAATGTAAGGCAATTACCCTCTAGTGACCTAATCTTAATCATTCATTCTTCACTGTAAAATAAGAAAAAAAAATCAAGTTTCCTTTGTCTGAAGCAATTACGTGAAGGTACCTTTGGCACAGTATAAGTAGATGTAGATGACTGTGCCCGCCATACCATTTTACTTATGTGGTTGAGAGACCTTGGATGGATAAAAGCTTCCATTAATAAACTGTGCTGGGGGACCTGCTGCACATTACCAGACACTAAGTAGAAAGATCTCCAAACCAGGCTACAGGAGTCACCCTTGTGTACGACGGACTCAGCATCACTGCTGCTCCCAGAATCATCACGTATAATACAGATAATGCTCAGAAGTAACACACACATGGAACTGCAACAATACAAGATAATGCCATCAAGAGCAGCAACTGGCAGTTTCCTCGATGGATAGAGATATATATATATATATATATATATATATAGGTCTGTAGAAGGAGTTAAATAATAGAGCAAAGATGGATAGATAGATAGATAGATAGATAGATGGATAGATAGATAGATAGATAGATAGATAGATAGATAGACAGACAGATAGATAATAGATAGATAGATAGACAGATAGATAATAGATAGATAGATAGATAGATAGATAGATAGATAGATAGATTTCAGAGGTAGACAGACAGACATACAGACAGATAGATAGATTAAGCATTCGGGATAGATAAACAAGCTGATACATGAATGAATAATGTAGATCAATTAGTTAGGCACATGATAGATGGAAAAAAAATAATCAGATAGACTGGAGAAACATAACTATGGACATGATAAAGGTTTAAAGACAGATAGGAAATAGATGATAGATATAGATAGATGATAGATATAGATAGATGATAGATAGATAGATAGATAGACGATAAATAGATAGATAGGAGATAGATAGATAGATAGACAGACGATAAATAGATAGATAGATAGATAGATAGATAGATAGATAGACAGACGATAAATAGATAGATAGATAGATAGACAGACGATAGATAGATGGATAGATAGATAGATAAATAGATAGACAGACAGACATGAAGGTAAATAGATGATAGCTGGATAGACAGTGTAACTCCAGGGATAGATAGACGACACATGTCCCTGACGGGTCTGTAGGATTATGTGTCCCTACAGTTCCAGTCACACAGAGCGGTAACTATTAAACGTTAGGTTTGGGTTCGTGAGCGGTAAAACTAGCGAAGTGTTCTGAAGAGCTCTGCATTCTCTGCACTTTACACGGCGCTGCCGGCAGATGAATAGTAATGGATGTTGTGTGACAGGACTGAGGCCACCGCACTGTCTCTCATGTCCTCCTCTACATGCATATGAGGTATCAGCAGTGCAATGACGGCGGGAACCATTCCCAGAGTGCTGCCCATCCGATACCACTGACCAGAACCAGGCTCGGCCTCAACCTGACCCGACACGTGACAAAGTCTATGTCTGAGCCAAGCTCAGTGGTCACATACACCTCATGTAGAGACAATCCTGACAGAGGATGAGCAGCGCGCCAAGACACACGACCCTGCTCCGCACTGGGCACTACAAGAATCAGAGATCCACTGCAGATATGATGGCAGCTCCACACCACACACATGCTGTCCATTGCCTGGCACACGTAATGAGCCACCTTGCCCGGTGCCAGGCAGGGGGTGCTGCTCTCTTACCTGGTCGCTGTTAGCAGTACTTTATAAAGGGGGAGGCTTTATCCTGCCGCCTGGGATGTCCCATGATCTGGGGGTCTTCCTGTGCTTTTCTCTGTCACATCTCCCTGGATAAGTTTATTCCTGTGGCTTCCAGCTGCCTCCTTGTGTCGGGATGTGCTCGGGGTGTGAGGAGAGGACGTGTGCAGGGGACAGGTCCTTCTCTACCGCATAGAGCTAGTGCATTGTATGTGTACCAGGCTCAGTGTATCTTCTCCTCCATCTCTCGGCTCTGGATCCCTTCTCCCTCCTTCCCCAGCCTCTCGCTCCCTGCTCCCCCCTCACTCCTCTCAGTGCCTCCTCCTTAACTCAGTGCTTCTCTGCATCCTTCACTCACTTCCATCTCTTTGGCTTTTTCTCGTTCCCCTGCTTTCTTACAGTGTAGTATTATGTGGCCGGGTATGTCTCCAGCAGACGATCCCAGGGGCCTCTGCCAGGTGACGGAGGTTGGGCACAGTCTGATACTCTGTAAGATTCCGGTACAATATGCGATGCGTATACCCAGGTCTGATGTGCCAGCTGTGCCGGTGCTGTCCCTGGTGCCTATGTCTCGCTGCCTAATGCCAGTCCTCAGTCCACAGGCTGTGATGATGCTTGATATCAGTGAAGGATAGAGCAAGCTCCTGTCTGTTCTACACTGGCAGCTGTGCCCCCACTGAGTGTACCAGGCTCAGTGTATCTTCTCGTCCATCTCTCGGCTCTGTATCCCTCCTCCTCCAGTCTCTCCCTCTCTATCCTGCTCCCCCCACTCCCTCTCTTCTCTCGGGGCCTCCTCCTTAACTCAGTGCTTCTCTCCATCCTTCACTCACTTCCATCTCTTTGGCTTTTTCTGGTTTTGCAGCTTTTTATCTTAGATTTTTCCTCCATTGCGTCTTTCATAGTCTTGAACACATTATCATGTAGGCAATCCATGACACTTCTTGACCCCCATGTCTCAAGTACAGTGATCCCTCAACTTACAATGGCCTCAACGTACAATAGTTTCAACATACAATTGTCTTTTCTGGACCACTGTAAGTTGAAACCAGACTCAACATACAATGACAATCTGGACAAAGACAGTCAAGATCTGTGAAACTTGTCAATGGCCGAGAGAACTGACCAATCAGAATGGGCAATTAACTGGTAAAAAATCTGTATTACTGAAGCGTATGCACTGACTGGTGTCTGGTAGCACACCCTACAGTACAGGGAGGTATTACATGTTCTGTACTATTTACCTGTACCAGGGTTAGCTGCTCCATTGGACACCATGTTACTTTTTTAGGGCATTGGGGGAGATTTATCAAAACCTGTCCAGAGGAAAAGTTGCTGAGTATCCCATAGCAACCAATCAGATATCTTCTTTCATTTTTGAAAAGCTCTGTGAAAAATGAAAGAAGCAATTTGATTGGTTGCTATGGGCAACTGGACAACTTTTCCTTTGCACAGGTTTTGATAAATCTTCCCCATTGTGTGTACTGTACAGGACCCAGAAGAAGCTCCTGTCCTCTACATAGACCAGTGTTTCCCAAGCAGGGTGCCCCCAGCTGTTGCAAAACTTCAACTCCCAGCATGCCCGGACAACCTTCGGCTGTCCGGGCATGCTGGGAGTTGTAGTTTTGCAACAGCTGGAGGCTCCCTGCTTGGAAAACACTGACATAGACAGTGATTTACAGCTCCCAGCAGATCTTTTATATGTAAGGATTTGCTTTATATATATTAGTTATCTACTTATTTTTCTTTAATTCTCACTTTTTCCTATTTTTGGATGACATTTTGGGGCTTTAGAACCAATTACCAGGTTTCCATAGAGTTCTGGTCTCAACATACAATGGTTTCAACATACAATGGTCGTCCTGGAACCAATTAATATTGTAACTTGAGGGACCGCTGTATTACAACAAGTGCCTGCACCTCTCTGATCTAGCCATCTTAGGGGTGTCTTCAGAGTAGAGGGGGTAACAAGCTGGCACAGTAGATCAGCCTCACCATCCCATTTATATTCTAATAGTGGATTGTGCCTGGAGACAGAGAGCTGTACCCAGATCCTTGTTCATTCATTTTTGATGAATTAAGCTGGTCACAGACATAACAATAGCAAAAACACCAGAAACAGTCCAGTCAACACCAAGACCATCTCAAAATCTGTCTATAACTACAGCATGACTCAGTACATTAATACTTAAAGGAAATCTGTCATCAGAATCACCCGCAATAAACCTGTTACACAGGCTTGTAGTGCGGGTGATCCTGATTAAAACACTCCTTACCTGGTTAAAAATGGTTCAGCGCTTCTTAAGATATCTATATTTTTAGTTTTCTGTTATTCCCTGGCTTGGGACTCAGTGGGAGGTGTTATCATCTGGGACTCGGCCACACGTAATTCTAGCTGGGCGGAGCTGCCGCCCGGCTCATGAATATTCATGAACTTATCCTCCTGGTCTAATTCTTCTTTCTCGGTCTGGTGTGGAGGGCCGCGCATGCGCCGTGTTCCGTACACCCGGAAGCGGCATTCTCCCCCCGGCTTCACTCAAGCTGCAGCCCTATATGGAACATAAAAAGACCTAAAAGTACCTAAAAATATCAATTCACACACTAATCTTATCAAAAAGATTGGGGTAAAGTGGTTTCCCCATAATAACAACTTATCACCTATCCACAGAATAGTTAAGTATTTGATCAGTCGGGGTCCAACTCCTAGGACCCCTGCTGATTGTGAGAATGGGGTCCCCACCACCCCTGTTTAAACTGGATGGAATTTAAGTATGTGCACTACTGCTCCATTTAAACTCTATTGTCTGCAGCTGATTTTGCTACCCATTGACATCAAAGGGTAGGGAAATACGCAGCAGCAAATATGCAGCAAAATTCAGCATGTGTTACCCTACCTCAAAGGTGTATTTACACAGTATTACTACAGTATGCTGCACATCTTTGCACTGCACATTTTATGCTGCAGATTTCAGTGTAAACTGTCAAGGATACTGTATGTATGAATAGACCCTAAAGGTACGTTCACACGGGCGAATGTACCTGCGAATTTCCACAGCATATTTGCTGCAGAAAATCTGCAGCAGATTTTCTACCGTTGACTTCCGAAGCAAAAATCTAACCAGCATATACAGGTAATCCGCCCATGTGAAGGTACCCTAACAAATGTACGGCAAATTTGACTGAATGGCGGCTCCAATAACCAGCTGCCTCATAGGGGTGCTCTAAGAGACACTGTCGGCTGCGGAAAGCGCTCAGAAACTACCGACCAAACCACCACCACCGTTTTTATGGGGCCCAATAAAGAGGAAGAAGAAGAATATCTGTACAACGCATTAGTCAAAGATTCATACGAACCCATAAAGGCACCAACCAGAGCAGTATCCACATTAGAGAGATCCAGGCTGATCCACCATGCCGCATAACACCAGCTGAGAAGCAAGGTAGTTGAACATATTTGGAGCTGCAAGTCCTCCCCTCTGCTTTGGCGTCTGGAGAAGAGCCTGACCCATGTTACGCCGAGCGCTCCGGGTCCCTGCTCCTCCTCGGAGCGCTCGCGGCATCCCTCTCTCTGCAGCGCCCCGGTTAGCGCTGCACCGACATTGCCGGCGGGGATGCAATTCGCATAGCGGGACGCGCCCGCTCGCGAATCGCATCCCAAGTCACTCACCTGTCCCGGTCCCCGGCTGTCACGTCCTGGCGCGCGCGGCTCCGCTCCTTAGGGCGCGTGCGCGCCAGCTCTCTAAGATTTAAAGGGCCAGTGCACCAGATTTAAAGGGCCAGTGCACCAGCCCAATCAACCTAATTAGCTTCCACCTGCTCCCTGTCCATATTACCTAACTTCCCCTGCACTCCCTTTCCGGATCTTGTTGCCTTGTGCCAGTGAAAGTGTTTAGTGTTGTCCAAAGCCTGTGTTCCAGATCTCCTGCTATCCTTATTGACTACGAACCTTGCCGCCTGCCCCGACCTTCTGCTACGTCTGACCTTGCCTCTGCCTAGTCCTTCTGTCCTACGCCTTCTCAGCAGTCAGCGAGGTTGAGCCGTTGCCGGTGGATACGACCTGGTTGCTACCGCCACAGCAAGACCATCCCGCTTTGCGGCGGGCTCTGGTGAAAACCAGTAGCAACCCTAGAACCGGTCCACCGACACGGTCCACGCCAATCCCTCGCTGACACAGAGGATCCACATCCAGCCTGCCGAATCGTAACAACCCAATTTTGGTGGCCTGCCCTGCCAGTAGAAAGATCTCAGAATACCATTCAGTTGTTTGAAAAACCGTTTTGGAGGGATAACCGGTGATAGGTGAAAGAGATACAGAAACTTGGTGAGCTAAATCATCCTAAAAATTTTGACTCTGCCCGCTAAAGATAGGGGTAAAGAAGACCAGGACTTCAAACATTCATCAGTACCAGTCAGGAGAGGCTCAAGGTTAAGGGACAAAAAAATCACCCAAGGAGGCGGAAATTTCCACCCCCAAATAGCGAAACCTATCTACCACCCGGAGGCCATTGAAGACAGAAGGCGGTAGAACCATATTCCCAAAGAGAGGCATCAAGGATGATTTGGCCAAGTTTATCTGCAAGCCCAAGAAAGAGCCAAAGAGGTCAAGGAGGTCAAACAGAGCTACCATAGAATCCTCCAAATCCACATCATTGGCATATAGGGAAACCTTCTCCTCCAGGGTCCCTACACAACCCATGAATGGACTGGGAGGCTTGTGTTGCCGCCGCTAAGGGTTCTACTGCTAATGCAAACAGAAAGGGAGATAAAGGACATCCCTGCCTCTTACCCCTACCCAGAGAGAATGAGTCTGAAACCCCCAGATTGCTACGGAGGTCTATCATGAAGCAATTGAACCCAAGCTCTAAATTTAGGTCCAAATCGAAAGGGGTGTAACAGACACCAAATATATTGCTACTCTACATAGTCAAAGGCCTTATAAACATCCAAACTGGTGACAAAGCCTGCAGATGCAGCACCCTCTGATGCGGAAATATTAAGTTGAAGCCTCTTAACATTGATATCAATAGCCCTACCCAGCATAAAAACAGCCTGTTCAGGATGAACAAGATAGGTGGTAACCCCTTTAAGTCTTATCGCCAGAATTTTCTGCATAAGGTTAATATTAACATTGAGAAGGGAGATTGGGCAATAGGAGTACAGGATTGTCAGATCTTTCCCTGGCTTTAGTAAAATTACAATCAAAGCCTCTTTCATGGAATGAGGAAGAGCCCCCGATTCAGAGGCCTACATTAAGAATGAGAATACATGCTGAATGGTTTGAGATCCCCCTACTAGTGCACAAAATATTGCTTATCGCGGGCAGCAGATCTGCTGAGGCAAAGGCCGGGTCTATCCGAGAAAATGATTTATGCACGGAAGAGTAAAAGGAGAATACAGAGTCAATCGGATGTTTCCATCGCCAGACATCAGTGAGACTCTATGCCAGGTGCCAGGATGTGAGCCTGGAGGAGCCAGGGTCCGCGGCACTGGTACGATCAAGGGAAGGATCTGGAACCGCATTGAAGTCTTCCGTAAATAATACAGGATCAGTAGGTAAAGAAAACATTTAAGCAGTAATCGCATCTAACACCTCCCTGCGATAAGGCGTGTAAACCTAAATGAGTGGAAAGAGCAGTGCAGTATGACAAAACGTCTGAAATGGTCACAAGCAACTTGAGATACCACCAGAGCTAGTGACTTAGAACCAAAATAGACACCCCCCTTGCAGATGTAGAATAGGAAGAGTGATAGTCCCGTGCCACCCAAGCCCACTTAAGAGCCAAATCCTTCTGTCCCATAAAATGAGTTTCCTAAAGGCAAATAAGATGAGAAGAATGTCACTTAACCAAGTCTAGACATAAAGCCCTCGTAAATTTAGAATTAAGATCCCAGACCTTCCAGCTAACAATTCTAAGGGACCCCATCATGAGCCTATAAATGAAGAACCCTAGGAGAAAGCACGCCTAGCACACAAGGCAGGTAGGAGGAGGCTCCGGAGCACACCAAACAAACATTCACCACACATAAAGACAAACAGGGCACAGGTACATAGAAGAAACAAAAACACATCCCCAACAATTCCCTGTCTAACAGTAAAGAAAAATGTGCAGACCTATACCCTAAACTATCTCAAACTCGGGCTATGGCAAGAATTCTACCCAAACACTATAACAATCCCACATCCCTCCCACCTTCCTCGCAAATAACCAGAGACATAAAATAACTAAATAACAGTTAAAAAAAAAATAAAGAAAGAAAGAAAACTTGATCAAAACCAACTAAAGGATAAGCCCCATCTTTGAGGTTCCAAAGGTGTGGAGATACTTGTACCTAGGTGAACCCTAGATTGCACAGCTTCCTTCACTGACTATCCAGGGGGCCACAGTCCCACTCCTCAAGACAGGATCAGTCCGGGGGAGGTGCCAGAGGAGCCGCATCCACCCACTGCAGGGCCTCATCCGGAGAGGTTAAGAACTTTGTGGAGGCTCCATCCACCACTCTCCATGCCTGAAACAACATTGCATATTTGTAGCCCTTGGTGCACAGTCTCAGGTGAGCTTCATTGAACCTGGTCCACTGCTTCCGCAACTTCACAGAAAAGTCTGCATAAAAGGCCACTCTGCTCTCATTGAACTGCACCTCACCCTTAATGTGTACAGCTCTCAGGATGGCATCACGATCTTTAAAGTGTACCGGCTTAGCCAGAAACGGTCTAGGTGGACCACAAGGTGGAGGCAGTCGGCGCTCTCTCCACCGTGAAGTAGGAAGAGAAGGTGTCAGCAGACAAGAGTTCTTTCCTCTCACATTAGTTCTTATCTATGCTGCTACACAAAAAAGCTGGTTGACATTGACTACCTACATCCATGTCCATTATATCTTTTTTGAGCCCACCCAGTCATAATGAAAGTTTATGTGTGATTTACATGGTTTTGTCTGCTTGCATTGTATACTGCAACTTTTGTTTGGATAACCTGCAGCAAACAGTAGCCCAAGAGACTTAGTACAGCACTGCAAATATGAAGTTACTGTTTACTACGTCACCTTACAACACTGGAACCCTGTTCCCTTCTATAGAATTCTGATACACTAAAGGGTGACATCCCATTCAAGTCTTGACCTATAAGGCCATGTTTGATGCCACCAGGGATTATGGCATATGCACCACCCTAACCCAGGCAGAAAGAACTGCCAATTTGTCTTCTTCACTTTGGGACCAGAGTGCCCCTTACATCCTGCTGCTTCAGAAGAGCCTTTGACTTCAAAGGAGATGTAAACAAACAGCCAGACCCCCAATAAAATGCAATACACAAGAAGGATACACCGTCTGAATGATCTCTCACCCATGTCTTGGATAATACCTAGATACAGGTATAATTTATAATACACATATAGGATTTTAATAATCAGGCCTTGGGCCTGACACCTCCCCCTTAAGATGGGGACAGAGAGATCTTGCCTCTCCAGGCTGATAAATCTGTCTCCATTAACCATCTATTTCTTTTCTTGACACCACAGGCTCTGCATTCCCAGGCAAAGATGGCACTGAAGGGGCCTAGTACCTGATTAAGCTGCCTCCTCCTTTTATCTGAGAGTTGTGGATTGATCTCCACATCCTGAAGGGATGCCTGGCTCTTAGCTTCCTCCACTAGATCAAGTAAGGGATCACTACCCAGCCCTTCCTCTGGTGCACTACATACACTGAGTACCACCTCCTCAGGGTCATAGTATGACTTTAGCATATTAATGTGGTACTGTCTCTGCCTCTGACCTTTCTCATCAAGGGATACTGCATATGTGGTGGGTTCTAGGCACTGTAAAATGGTAAAGGGACCCTCCCAGGCACCCTGCAACTTATTCTGCCTGATGGGGTTCAGAACCATTACCTTCTGTCCCACTTCATAGACCCGGTCCCTTGCATTGTGATCGTACCAGTACTTCTGCCTGGACTGTGCTGCTGTGAGGTTGTCATGTACCAGCCCAGGCGATTGTCTGCATCCTGTCCCTGAATCTCAGAACATACTCCACCACAGAAGTCTCAGGGGCATGTAGCCCCCCTTCCCATTCTCCCCTAACTAAATCTAGGGGTCCCCGCACTTTGCGACCATACAATAACTCAAAGGGCGAGAAACCTGTAGACTCTTGGGGTACCTCCCTGTAAGCAAATAACAGATGGGGTAAATACTTTTCCCAGTCTCTGCCCTCCGATTCTACAAATGTTTTCAGCATTTGTTTCAAGGTGCCATTGAACCCGGGCACTCTGTCCAACCAATGTAGAGGGTTGTGATCAGTTATGACAGTAAAATCCCTGGTATGGCTGTAATTTTTGCAAAGCCCAGACCACAGCTATGCATTCCTTCTCTATGACCGCATAGGCCACTCCCAAATGTCCTGCCAGGGGGGTCTCATGGGCCAACCTCAGCAGCTCTTTCCTGTAGTGCCTAGGAACCACTAACTGCCTTTCTCTCTCCTGGGCCCCTAGCATGCCTTTGGAAAGGGACTCCCAGTACAAGATATAATTTTCCCAATATACTGATGCCCCTCTGTGTCAACATCTGTATGCTCAGCACGTTGTCTCAGCCCTTCCGCTTCCCGGAAATGCTCATCTCCCTCCCCCCATCTCGTGGTATCAGGGAGCACATTTCCCCCAGGTGAACTAGCATCTCCACCTTCCTCTGCTGGGGCTTGCAAGTCACACAGCTTGCCCCTTGCATCACCATCCTCCCTTCCTGTTAAAGCTGCAGCCCTGGCATGCTGCTAACACGTTACCACTGCCACCATTGGTATGCCTCCCTGGGGTTTACCTTCCTTCCCCTCAGTTCTAGACATAACAATACAGGCATCATACACAAGGCTATCACTCCTTCCCTCCTCCTCCTTAGCCTCACAGGATTGGGACATATCACTAACTGCTGGTCCCTCATCCTTACATGTCACCAGGAGCACACCAATCCCTCCCCCTAGCCCATCTCCACTAGGTTTTGGCACTGGCAATGCATTGTCACCACATTTTACAATACACCCCATTCCACTTTTGGAAAACATTACTGGTTCAGTCAGAGGTAAACAATTATCAATCCCCTGTACTCCCTCCCAGTTTCCACATTTTTCAGTGTCTCCCGAAGTCTCGCACAGTACCTTAGAATGAACAGGGCTGTCTCCTAGCCCATCCGGTGTGCAGGTAGTGTCCTCTGGAGCATAATGACAGAGCATCCGACCCAAATCATTCCCCAGAAGAACAATAACAGGGATGTCCTCAGAGACCCCCACCTCCTGCAAACCTTTGCCTGTACCCCAATCCAAGTACACACGAGCCATGGGCACAGCAGGCCGCACACCTCCAATTCCTTTTAAAGCCATTGTTCTTCCAGGGATGATGTCTTCTGTATCCACCACTTCAGGCCGCACCAAGGTAAAGGAGGCTCCAGAATCCTGCAAACCCACTGTCACCCGGTCACCCACAGTTACACTCTACAGGTTATCTGCTCTTTTCTCCACCGCTCCGGACACCAGAAGAACTGCTGTGTGTCCTCCAGCTACTGGTGGAGAATTCTTTTTGTTGGGGCAAGTGGCACTCAGGTGTCCAATATTGTTGCATCTGTAACATCCGCGGGTGTCCCCCTGACCCAATGTGGCTCCTGTTGCTTTTGGGAATGATGGCAAGAATTTCCCGGCTGACCTGGTGGTGCTTTGTGGTTGTGTGGCTCCCCTCCAGGTACTTGCTCCAGCTTGTGCAGATCCACTCTTTGCTGCTGGCGCCCGGTTGTTGGCAAAGTCATCTCCTAGTTCTGCTGCTTCCATGGCTGTCTTGGGCTTGTGGTCCAATATCCACTCTCTGGCTTCAAAGCTCTGTGTTTGGAGAAACTGATCCAGGACCATCAAGTCCTCTAGGGCCTCATAGGTAGTGACTTGTAGGCCCCCAGTCCATAGCCTGAATGCAGTCCTTAGCTGACCTGCATGTTGAGTGCAGCTTTCTGTGGCACTTTTGTTGCAAAGACCAAAACTTTTTCCGATAAGTCTCTGGAGTCAGATTAAAACTTTTTAGCAGGGCAGATTTTATTGCCTCATAGTCCTGGTCACTCTCAGAGGGAAGCGAAGCAAACACATCCAGAGCTTTCCCTCGCAGCCGTGGGGTTAGATATCGTCCCCACTGTTCCTTAGGTAGATGGAACTGCGGGCAAACCTTTTCAAATCCCCTCATTAACACATCCAGATCACCATCTTTCTCCAACATGGGGAAATGTTCCAAGCGGGGTTTGTGGTCTCCTTGATCCTGCACAACACTCCGTGCGGATGAAGCATCCCCTCTCAGCCTCAGAACCTCCAGTTCATGCCTTCGCTGGGCCTCTCTTTCTGCGGCTTGTGCCTGGGCCTCTCTTTCTGCGGCTCGTGCCTCTCTCTCTGCAGTTTGGTACTGGAGAAGCAGTTGGAGTTTCATATTGGCATCCACATTCCCAAGGTGTTGTAAGGCAGTCCGCATATAAGAGTCTAAGGCCTCATGTGGAGTACTGCCCTGATGGGGAGTAATGTTATATTCCCCAGGAGATATCAGTCCTTGGATGGCAGTTCCAGCTGCAGGACTTTGCCTCATGTCACTCAGCTCTTCTGCACGGGCATCATACTCCACAAGATCAGCAATAAGTTGTTCCTTGTTCTTTCCTGCAGTAGGGATGTCCTTTTCTTGGCACATTATCTCCAGTGCAGGCTTGGACTGCTTGCGATATGCCTCCATATTTCCGAGATGAGACAGAGGAGGTAAAACAGGAGATGGGGAGGACAGAACTGTCTTGCACTCTTTTTGTATGTCTTTTAAACCAGCACTGAGCTCTGTCTTTGGAATTTACACACAAGAATATGTATGCAATTTCTTTTTAGTGCTATTGGTCCAGCCAAGACATTAGAGAGAGTGTGATGGTGCAAGGGTTAAAGCTGCAAGACCTCTGGGTATCCACTACATGTCCCAGCAAGTCACCAAATTAACCCTTAGATAAACGTGTTTCCACCAGAGCTGCCTTCAGAAAGGTGAGCTCATATATTTAGAGATCAAAGACCAGAGCTGATTAATTAAACATTTAATCTGATAAAAGGTATCACAGTGCTGACTATATAAAAATACACAAACAAATGACATACAGGTACAAAAATATATAAAAGAATTTTGCAAGACAAGTTCAGAAAACAAAAGATGAAGTTCTTACAGCATGATGATATAGCAGTCCATGAGTGAATTCCAGCTGTTCTTAGGATGGTCTTGTCAGCTTGTTGCACAGCCTTGAACAACCTGAGTCTAGCATTGATAAATATTATATATCTTCCTTTTTGGAGGGAGACTCCATCCCCCCCTCCCCTCTGATCGCACCAGGGGGGCACCTCTGTCCCTGGCCCTCTTATCTGGTTGATTATATGATGGTACCAGAGTGCCCCTTACATCCTGCTGCTTCAGAAGAGCCTCTGACTTCAAAGGAGATGTAAACAAGCAGCCAGAATGCAATACACAAGAAGGATACACCGTCTGAATGACCTCTCACCCATGTCTTGGATAATACATAGATACAATTATAATTTATAATACACATATAGGATTTTAATGATCAGGCCTTGGGCCTGACAGTCTACTTTATGTTGGCATCATAAAGTTAACATGTTTTTACTTTTTGAAGACATCAGAGGACTTCAAAGTATAGCAGCAATTTCAGAATTTTTCAGGGACCAGTTAAGTTTTGAAGTGAATATGAGGGTCTTTATGTTGGAAATCCCTTATAATGGACCCCATTATGAAAACTGCACCCCTCAAAGTATTCAAAATGACATTCAAAAAGTTTGTTAACCCTTTATCTCCATTTTTTACACTAACATGGTATTGTAGCCCCATTTTTTTTTTCATTTCTACAAGGGGTAAAAGGTAAAATGGCCCCCCAAAACTTGTAATTCCTTTTTTCCGAGTAAGGAAACACCTCATATGTGGATGTAAAGTGCTCTGTGGGTGCACTAGAGGGCTCAGAAGGGAAGGAGAGACAACTGCATTTTGGAGAGTGAATTTTGCTGAAATGGTTTTTGGGGGGCATGTCGTATTTAGGAAGCCCCCATGATGCCAGAACAGTAAGAAAAAAAAAACCACAAGGCACACTATTTTGGAAACTACACCCCTCAAGGAACGTAACAAGGGGTAAATAGAGTCTTTATACCCCACAGGTGATTGATGAACTTTCGCTAAATTGGGACGTGGGGTAACACTTGGGGTGTTACCCCAAGTTTTTCATTTTCAAAAGGGGTAATAGGAGAAAATTCCCCCCAACATTTGTAACCCCATTTCTCTTGAGTAAGGAAATACCTCATATGTGGATGTAAAGTGATCTGCACGTTCACTAGAGGGCTCAGAAGGGAAGGAACGACATTGGGCTTTTGGAGAGCGAATTTTGCTGAAATCGTTTTTGGGGGGGCATGTCGCATTTAGGAAGCCCCCATGATGCCAGAACAGTAAAAAAAATAATAATAAAACACATGACACTCTATTTTAGAAACTACACCCTTCAAGGAATGTAACAAGGGGTAAAGTGAGCCTTAACACCCAACAGGTGATTGACGAACTTTCGTTAAAGTGGGACGTAAAAGTTAAAAAAAACTATTTTGCAATAAAATGCTGGTGTTACTGCAAATTTTTCATTTTCACAAGGGGTAATAGGAGAAAAAGCCCCCCAAAATTTGTAACCCCATCTCTTCTGAGTATGGAAATACCACATATGTGGATATAAAGTGCTCTGCAAGCAAGCTACAATGCTCAGAAGAGAAGGAGCACAATTGGGCTTTTGGTTAGAGAATTTGGTTGGAATAGAAGTCTGGGGCCATGTGCCTTTACAAAGCCCCCGTGGTGCCAGAACAGTGGACCTCCCCCACTTGTGACCCCATTTTGGAAACCACACCCCTCACGGAATGTAATAAGGGGTGCAATGAGCATTTACACCCCACTGGCGTTTTACAGATCTTTGGAACAGTGGGCTGTGCAAATGAAAAATAAAATGTATCCTTTTTTCAGACGACTGTTCAAAAAATCTGTCAGACACCAGTGGGGTGTATATTCTCACTGCACCCCTTATTACATTAGGTGAGGGGTGTACTTTCCAAAATGGGGTCACATGTGGGGGGGGGTCCACTATTCTAGCACCATGGGGGCTTTGTAAACACATGTGGCCTTCAATTCCGGACTAATTCTCTCTCCAAAAGCCCAATGGCGCTCCTTCTCTTCTGAGCATTGCAGTTCGACCGCAGAGCACGTAATATCCACATATGGAGTATTTCCTTACTCAGAAGAAATAGGGTTACACATTTTGGGGGGCATTTTTCCTATTACCCCTTGTGAAAATGAAAAATTTGGGGTAACACCAGCATTTCAGGGGAAAAAACTAATTTTAAATTTTCATGTCCAACTTTAACGAAAATTTGTCAAAGACCTGTGGGGTGTTAAGGCTCACTATACCCCTTGTTAAGGTTCGCCCAGCCAATAGCAGCCAGCAGGGGAGGGATTAACTGCATCTTCTTGCAGCTCTGCCCATTAACTGAGTTCAGTCAGCAGGCAAAGCTGCTCGAAGGTGCCAGGGACCCCCCCTCTGTGCGATCAGAGCCCCCTCAGGGAAGAAGATCTGCAGGGACAGAGCAGGGAAAGAATACACTCCAGGGCAAGGTAGGAGTGAGTGTAAAAAAGTAAAAAATTTAAAAAAATCCCCCCCCGACCCCCTAATAGGTCCCCAAGGGTCCACCACACATTTTTCAGTGTGACCCGGGCCCTATTAGGGGTTCAGGGCGCTGCATGTTCCCCCCCCATTTTATTTTTTGTCCAAAATTATTTTTCCCCCCTTATATAACGGTGTGTGATTTCTAATCACACACCGTTATATCTAATAGTTACACCAAGCACTCACTACATACATCCCCGCCCCCCCACACACACACACCCTGCCCCCTCCCCCCCCCCGCCACCGTAGAAAAAGGCGATGGCTCACCAGGCATTTTCGGCAGTGGAGGCATACGCTTTTCTTGCCTCCGACTCAGAATCTGTCAGTGAGGACCATGAAGATCCAACATTCCCGTGTTCTTCATCGTCCTCCTCCTCATCTAGCAGTGATGATGAGCCCCCTGCACGGCGGCGGAGACGCCGCCAGGCGAGGCCACGCACCCCCCATGAAAGTGTCCTAGTGGCCGGCACTAGTACGAGCGACAATACCGCTCGTACTAGGAGTCTGACCCCCCAGGGAGCCCCCTTCCGGTGAACCTGTCTGGAGACCCCCAGAGGGTTATCAGCCATGGATTCCTGAGTTTGTTGGAGACTCCGGAATCCGGATTGACACGGCTGGGTTCACTGAATTTGACTTTTTCAGTAATTTTTTTGGTGACAGCCTGGTCAATCTAATGGTGGAGCAGACGAATCTGTACGCCAGGCAGTTCATCGCCCACCACCCTAATTCTTTTTTGGCCAGGTCCAATGAATGGTACGCCGTCAGTGCAGCCGAAATGAGGACATTTTGGGGCCTCGTGCTGCACATGGGCCTGGTCAAAAAGCCAAGTGTCAGGCAGTACTGGAGTGGGGATGTCCTATACCAAACCCCGCTGTACAGTATGGCCATGGCACGGAAGCGGTTCAAAGCCATTCGGAAATGCCTTCATTATGCAGATAATGAGGCATGTCCACCCTGAGGTGATCCCGCCTATGACCGGCTTTACAAAGTGAGGCCGGTCATCGATCACTTTGGGGCCAAATTTTTGGAGGCCTACGTACTGCTTAGGGAGCTCTCTGTAGATGAGTCTCTCATCAGTTTTAAGGGGAGACTCGTATTCCGCCAGTATATTCCCTCAAAGCGGGCGCGGTATGGCGTGAAGCTTTATAAACTTTGTGAGAGTACCTCCGGGTACACTTACAAGTTTAGGGTGTATGAGGGACGAGATTCCCGTATTGAACCCCCAGATTGTTCCCCCACTCTGGGTGTTAGCGGGAAAATCGTTTGGGACCTTATGTACCCATTGCTGGATAAGGGTTACCACGTGTACATGTAAAAAAAGAAAATGGCAGCAGCACACTTGGCCAACAAAATGGAGGCTCTTAGCGCACTTTTTGATCAAAACGTGTCCCCCATCCACCACGCGGAGGTGGCCTCTTATCGGATGGGTCCCTAAACACTCACCTACCTCAGGCTGGGTGACATGTTGGATCCACTAACGATCCAAACCACCTCCTGTGAAAATAGGGGAGGGGATGCATGGCTACAGAGGGAGCCACTCCCCCCAAATTTGCACAGCAAAGAAAAAAAACTGAAAATGTAGCCAGCACCTAAACCCAATACACGGGTGCACGCTGCTGTGGCAAGTACAAAACATGTAAAAAAAGAAAATGGCAGCAGCACACTTGGTCAACAAAATGGAGGCTCTTAGCGCACTTTTTGATCAAAACGTGTCCCCCATCCACCACGCGGAGGTGGCCTCTTATCGGATGGGTCCCTAAACACTCACCTACCTCAGGCTGGGTGACATGTTGGATCCACTAACGATCCAAACCACCTCCTGTGAAAATAGGGGAGGGGATGCACGGCTACAGAGGGAGCCACTCCCCCCAAATTTGCACAGCAAAGAAAAAAAACTGAAAATGTAGCCAGCACCTAAACCCAATACACGGGTGCACGCTGCTGTGGCAAGTACAAAACATGTAAAAAAAGAAAATGGCAGCAGCACACTTGGTCAACAAAATGGAGGCTCTTAGCACACTTTTTGATCAAAAAGTGTCCCCCATCCACCACGCGGAGGTGGCCTCTTATCGGATGGGTCCCTAAACACTCACCTACCTCAGGCTGGGTGACATGTTGGATCCACTAACGATCCAAACCACCTCCTGTGAAAATAGGGGAGGGGATGCACGGCTACAGAGGGAGCCACTCCCCCCAAATTTGCACAGCAAAGAAAAAAAACTGAAAATGTAGCCAGCACCTAAACCCAATACACGGGTGCACGCTGCTGTGGCAAGTACAAAACATGTAAAAAAAGAAAATGGCAGCAGCACACTTGGTCAACAAAATGGAGGCTCTTAGCGCACTTTTTGATCAAAAAGTGTCCCCCATCCACCACGCGGAGGTGGCCTCTTATCGGATGGGTCCCTAAACACTCACCTACCTCAGGCTGGGTGACATGTTGGATCCACTAACGATCCAAATCACCTCCTGTGAAAATAGGGGAGGGGATGCATGGCTACAGAGGGAGCCACTCCCCCCAAATTTGCACAGCAAAGAAAAAAAACTGAAAATGTAGCCAGCACCTAAACCCAATACACGGGTGCACGCTGCTGTGGCAAGTACAAAACATGTAAAAAAAGAAAATGGCAGCAGCACACTTGGTCAACAAAATGGAGGCTCTTAGCGCACTTTTTGATCAAAACGTGTCCCCCATCCACCACGCGGAGGTGGCCTCTTATCGGATGGGTCCCTAAACACTCACCTACCTCAGGCTGGGTGACATGTTGGATCCACTAACGATCCAAACCACCTCCTGTGAAAATAGGGGAGGGGATGCACGGCTACAGAGGGAGCCACTCCCCCCAAATTTGCACAGCAAAGAAAAAAAACTGAAAATGTAGCCAGCACCTAAACCCAATACACGGGTGCACGCTGCTGTGGCAAGTACAAAACATGTAAAAAAAGAAAATGGCAGCAGCACACTTGGTCAACAAAATGGAGGCTCTTAGCGCACTTTTTGATCAAAACGTGTCCCCCATCCACCACGCGGAGGTGGCCTCTTATCGGATGGGTCCCTAAACACTCACCTACCTCAGGCTGGGTGACATGTTGGATCCACTAACGATCCAAACCACCTCCTGTGAAAATAGGGGAGGGGATGCACGGCTACAGAGGGAGCCACTCCCCCCAAATTTGCACAGCAAAGAAAAAAAACTGAAAATGTAGCCAGCACCTAAACCCAATACACGGGTGCACGCTGCTGTGGCAAGTACAAAACATGTAAAAAAAGAAAATGGCAGCAGCACACTTGGTCAACAAAATGGAGGCTCTTAGCACACTTTTTGATCAAAAAGTGTCCCCCATCCACCACGCGGAGGTGGCCTCTTATCGGATGGGTCCCTAAACACTCACCTACCGCAGGCTGGGTGACATGTTGGATCCACTAACGATCCAAACCACCTCCTGTGAAAATAGGGGAGGGGATGCACGGCTACAGAGGGAGCCACTCCCCCCAAATTTGCACAGCAAAGAAAAAAAACTGAAAATGTAGCCAGCACCTAAACCCAATACACGGGTGCACGCTGCTGTGGCAAGTACAAAACATGTAAAAAAAGAAAATGGCAGCAGCACACTTGGTCAACAAAATGGAGGCTCTTAGCGCACTTTTTGATCAAAAAGTGTCCCCCATCCACCACGCGGAGGTGGCCTCTTATCGGATGGGTCCCTAAACACTCACCTACCTCAGGCTGGGTGACATGTTGGATCCACTAACGATCCAAATCACCTCCTGTGAAAATAGGGGAGGGGATGCATGGCTACAGAGGGAGCCACTCCCCCCAAATTTGCACAGCAAAGAAAAAAAACTGAAAATGTAGCCAGCACCTAAACCCAATACACGGGTGCACGCTGCTGTGGCAAGTACAAAACATGTAAAAAAAGAAAATGGCAGCAGCACACTTGGTCAACAAAATGGAGGCTCTTAGCGCACTTTTTGATCAAAACGTGTCCCCCATCCAACACGCGGAGGTGGCCTCTTATCGGATGGGTCCCTAAACACTCACCTACCTCAGGCTGGGTGACATGTTGGATCCACTAACGATCCAAACCACCTCCTGTGAAAATAGGGGAGGGGATGCACGGCTACAGAGGGAGCCACTCCCCCCAAATTTGCACAGCAAAGAAAAAAAACTGAAAATGTAGCCAGCACCTAAACCCAATACACGGGTGCACGCTGCTGTGGCAAGTACAAAACACGTTAAAAAAGAAAATGGCAGCAGCACACTTGGTCAACAAAATGGAGGCTCTTAGCGCACTTTTTGATCAAAACGTGTCCCCCATCCACCACGCGGAGGTGGCCTCTTATCGGATGGGTCCCTAAACACTCACCTACCTCAGGCTGGGTGACATGTTGGATCCACTAACGATCCAAACCACCTCCTGTGAAAATAGGGGAGGGGATGCACGGCTACAGAGGGAGCCACTCCCCCCAAATTTGCACAGCAAAGAAAAAAAACTGAAAATGTAGCCAGCACCTAAACCCAATACACGGGTGCACGCTGCTGTGGCAAGTACAAAACATGTAAAAAAAGAAAATGGCAGCAGCACACTTGGTCAACAAAATGGAGGCTCTTAGCGCACTTTTTGATCAAAAAGTGTCCCCCATCCACCACGCGGAGGTGGCCTCTTATCGGATGGGTCCCTAAACACTCACCTACCTCAGGCTGGGTGACATGTTGGATCCACTAACGATCCAAACCACCTCCTGTGAAAATAGGGGAGGGGATGCACGGCTACAGAGGGAGCCACTCCCCCCAAATTTGCACAGCAAAGAAAAAAAACTGAAAATGTAGCCAGCACCTAAACCCAATACACGGGTGCACGCTGCTGTGGCAAGTACAAAACATGTAAAAAAAGAAAATGGCAGCAGCACACTTGGTCAACAAAATGGAGGCTCTTAGCGCACTTTTTGATCAAAACGTGTCCCCCATCCACCACGCGGAGGTGGCCTCTTATCGGATGGGTCCCTAAACACTCACCACGTGTACATGGACAACTTTTATACCAGCATCCCTCTCTTCACATCCCTTGCCGCCAGATCCACGTCCGCTTGTGGGACCGTGTGGAAGAATCAGAGAGGCCTCCCTCTAAATTTTCTGCAGACACCTATGCCCAAGGGTGAGTCCCGTGCCCTTGCCCATGAAAACCTGTTGCTGGTCAGGTATAAGGATAAGAGGGATGTCCTTATGCTGACCACAATTCATGGCAACGGCAGCTCACCTGTCCCTGTGCGAGGTACCACAACAACAGTCCTCAAGCCAGATTGCATTCTGCACTACAATCGGTATATGGGGGGAGTTGATCTTTCTGATCAAATCCTGAAGCCATATAACGCCATGCGGAAAACACGTGTATGGTACAAGAAAGTTGCGGTCTACTTGGTACAGGTTGCCATGTACAACTCTTTTGTACTGTACCAGAACGCTGGCAGCACAGGGACATACCTCCAGTTCCAAGAAGAAGTCCTAAAGGCCCTGATCTTTGCTGACCGGGAAAGAGCAGGCCGGAGTTCAGAAGGAACTGAAGTAATAGGTGCCAGGATCGTCCCAGGCCAACACTTTCCAGGTGAGAGCCCCCACACTGGAAAGAAGGGACGAACCCAGAAAAAATGCTGAGTGTGTCACAGGAGGGGGATACGGAAGGATACCACCTATCAATGTGACACTTGCCCCGATCATCCGGGCCTCTGCATTAAAAACTGCTTCAGGGAGTATCGCACTTCCATGCGGTACTAAATTTTCCCTTTTCATTTTAATTTTCCATAATTTGACCCCAATGTACCAAGTCCAGAGTACATTCAAAATTTTAACCCCATAAAACCACTAAATTGCCCCCAAAAAATTTCATCAAAAATAAATAAATTAATAAATAAACTGATAAGACCTCTGGGGGTCATGAGTCACTGAGTCACTATCATCGGGAACTTTTTATATTGCCTCAAATGCGCAGCGCTCTCTCTTCACCTGAGCGGGGTGCGCATTTGAGGCAACAGGTTAGGGACGGCCACACACATCACATTCCCAGAATGATGATTCAGAGCATAGGGTTTGGGGTGGGCATATTCTTTAGTTTTGGCTATGCTCTGGGTCATCATTCTGGGAACATAACCTGTTTTATAATTTTATGTCCCACTGTACCCCATTTTAGTAACTTACCCCATGTAACGTTTATTAATTACCCCATGTAATGCCCCTTGAGGGGGGGGTCCCACTGCTCTGGCTCCACAGGCAGGTATTTCGAAGCTCAAGGCCCCTGACTGCACTCCTGTTCTTCTGTGACCGGTCCAAATATGAGGTATGTCCTTATTCCAAAGAAATGTGTTTACAAATTGATTTTTTTTTTGCTGTTCTGGCACTAAATGTGACATGCCCCCCATTTCAGCAAAATTTGCAAATGTGACTCCTTCTCTTCTGAGCATTGTAGTGTGCCCGCAGTGCACTTGACGTCCACACATGGGGTATTACCATACTCAGAAGAGATGGGGTTACAACTTTTGGGGGGGGGGCATTTCTCCTATCACCCCTTGTAAAAATGTAAAATTTTGGGGAAAACCAGCATTTTAGTGACATTTTTTTTTTTTCATTTACACATCCAACTTTAACGAAAAGTCGTCAAACACCTGTGGGGTGTTTCGGCTCACTGTACCCCTTGTTACATTCCTTGAGGGGTGTAGTTTCCAAAATAGTATGCCATGTGTTTTTTTTTTTTTACTGTTCTGGCACCATAGGGGCTACCTAAATGCGACATGCCCTAGAAAAACCATTTCAGCAAAATGTGCTTTCCAAAAGCCAAATGTGACTCCTTCTCTTCTGAGCATTGTAGTGCGCCCGCAGTGCACTTGACGTCCACACATGAGGTATTACCATACTCAGAAGAGATGGAGTTACAAATTTTGGGGGGCATTTTCTCCTATTACTCCTTGTAAAAATTTTACATTTGGGGGAAAACTAGCATTTTAGTGAAAAAAAAAATGTATTAACACATCCAACTTTGACATAAAGTCTTGAAACACCTGTGGGGTGTGAAGGCTCACTGTACCCCTTGTTACATTCCTTGAGGGGTTTAGTTTCCAAAATAGTATGCCATGGTTTTTTTTTTTTTTTGCTGTCCTGGCACCATAGGGGCTTCTTAAATATGACATGCCCCCCAAAAACCATTTCAGAAAAACTCACTCTTCAAAATCCCATTGTCGCTCCTTCCCTTCTGAGTCGTCTACTGCACCCACCGAACACTTGACATACACATATGAGATATTTCCTTACTCGAGAGAAATTGGGTTACAAATTTTAGGAAGATTTCTCTCTTTTTACCCCTTGTAAAAATTCAAAAACTCGGTTTCCAACAACATGCGAATGTAAAAAATGAAGATTTTGAATTTTCTCCTTCACTTTGCTGCTATTCCTGTGAAACACCTAAAGGGTTAACACACTTACTGAATGTCATTTTGGATACTTTGAGGGGTGCAGTTTTTATAATTGGGTCATTTGTGGGGTATTTCTAAAACGAAGGGCCTTTAAATCCACTTCAAAACTGAACTGGTCCCAGAAAAATTCAGATTTTGAAAATTTTGTGAAAAATTGGAAAATTGCTGCTGAACTTTGAAGCCCTCTGATGTCTTCCAAAAGTAAAAACATGTCAACTTTATGATGCAAACATAAAGTAGACATATTGTGTATGTGGATCAATGTATATTTTATTTGGAATGTCTATTTTCCTTATACGCAGAGAGCTTCAAAGTAAAAACAAATGCAAAATTTTAAATTTTTTCATCAAATTTTGGAATTTTTCCCCAAGAAATGAAACAAGTATCGACAAAATTTTACCACTAACATAAAGTAGAATGTGTCACAAAAAAAACATTCTCGGAATCAGAATGAAAGGTAAAAGCATCCCAGAGTTATTAATGCTTGAAGTGACAGTTGTCAGATGTTCAAAAAATGTCCGGGTCCTTAAGGTATATTTGGGCTACTCCGGTACTACTAAAGGGGTACTCTGGTGAAAACCTTTTTTCTTTTAAATCAACTGGTGGCTGAAAGGTAAACATATTTGTAAATGACTTCTATTAAAAAATCTTAATCCTTCCTGTACTTATTAGCTGCTGAATACTACAGAGGAAATTCTTTTCTTTTTGGAATGCTCTCTGATGACATCACGAACACAGTTCTCTCTGCTGACGTTATTATAATAATATTTATTGTTGTCCTTAGTGGGATTTGAACACAAGTGCTAACCACTGAGCCACCATGCTGCCCTTAGCATGCAACTGCTATGCATGCAACTGCTATGCATGGTTGCTAAATTGGACATGGAGATGTCAGCAGAGAGCACTGTGTTCGTGATGTCATCAGTGTTCCAAAAAGAAAGGAATTACCTATGTAGCATTCAGCAGCTAATAAGTACTGGAAGGATTAAGATTTTTTAATAGAAGTAATTTACAAATATGTTTAACTTTCTGCCACCAGTTGATTTAAAAGAAAAAAGGTTTTCACCGGAGTACCCCTTTAAGCAAAATTTCAGTGACACAGACTATTAGATGCCTTATAGTTTCAATAGCCGCTATTGAACAGTCACTTAAAGTTGCTAAATATAGACACAAGTAGGTGGACTTCTACCCACCAAACAACGCTCAAAATCAGTGGTCTAAATTTAGCATGTACCACTTCCTTTCACTCAGTTCTCTCTGTCAGTCACTTTCCCTAATATGTAGACTTATTGATATAAAGAATTGCTGTGATTAAGAGGTATCATATGAGCCCTGTGGGTGCTTGTGAAGACAACTAAGTGACATGACGAAAAGGCTCTTTGCTCTAAGTGATAATCTACACAGGGGTGATTAGTGGATTCAGAGCTCATAGATATTTCCCAGGTCCCCAGTGTATGCATCCAGACACACAGTTTATATTCTGTTTATATGTTGTAAACACCCTCCAACCCCGCAGTCCTCCGTTCCTCCCCCCCCCAGCACTGTCTCCTGTATGGGCCCTCATCCTCGTAGACAAGTGCAATGGACGACCCATTCAGCCAATCATCTAGGACGGTCGTGGTCAGAACATACTGGAGATATACAGGAGATTTCAGGGGGGTCCCAGAGGTTTCCCAGAGTGCCCCTTTAAGCCCATGTGCCACAAATGAATTTCCAAGTTGAATTCAGTGGAAAAATTCAGCAAAAAGGGGAAAAATTAAGCATTAAGAAATGTCATTGCAGCAAAGTCCCATTGCTTTCAATTGGATTCCGCTTCACTGTTTACATGGCAAAATTTCTACCTCAACTCGAGATGAGCAAATTTTTGAAAAGTTTCCCCAAAAATTTGTTTCGAGTCGAATTTATTTGCGGTGAATCACTATTAAAAATGGCTATTTCTGGCCTACAGAGAGCCTCAATAGAGTTGTAAAAACTTTGCTTTGTCCTAACATGCCTAGGAAGTGTGCTGTGTTAGTGAAATAATACTGTTATTCAGTATGACATGCAGATTTCAGGCATCACTATTAGAATCACTGCGGCAGAGTGTCTGGATGTGGCAGCAGGGAGACCATATGTCTAAATTAAAGAGAATAAATAGATTTTATTATGTAATTTTTATTTAATTTATTTTGAATGTATTTACATTTTTTGAGTACACATTCTGGTGAGCATCGAGCTTGCAGTTTGCGAGCTACTACCTGTTCCAGCCCTTGCCCCATGCACCCCCCTCCCCCACTGTTTTACTCGTTGTGGAACTGCAAATGTTTCATTTAATCAGTTATGGCTCATTTTGATCGCTCCAACCTGTTTAATTAGATTTTTGTAGTAATTCTACAGCTATTATATGATGTCAAAGACCATAGGGCCTCAGTCTCGAAAAGATTACATAGATTTTTTAAATTGAAATTTATGATTTTGAAATTGAAATTTAAGATATTGAAATTAAAGATTTTGAGATTGAAATTTAATATTACAATCCCAAGTTTTAATGGCCCCGGCGTTTACTTTAAATAAATAGTTTGGTTGCAAATGACCAAATTTAACAAGGAGTCACATGTCACATGGCGGCACAATGACAGAGCCTAGAGGTGGCATCAGTTTGAGGAGACCATATAGTGGCTGAATGACACAGCCTAGAGTTGGCCTCAGATGAGGAGACGATACAGTGGCTGAATGGCACAGCCTGGAGTTGGCAGCAGATGACTAGACCATAGAATGGCTGAATGGCACAGCCTAGAGTTGGCGGCAGCATGAAGAGAACATATAGGGGCTGAATAGCACAGCCTGGAGTTAGCGGCAGCATGAGTAGAACTTATAGTGGCGGAATGGCACAGCCTGGAGTTGGTAGCAGATGAGGAGACCATATAATGGCTGAATGACACAGCCTGTACAATGGGAATCAAAAGTTTGGGCACCCCAGGTAAAAATGTGGATTAATGTGCATAAAGAAGCCAAGGAAAGATGAAAAATCTCCAAAAGGCATCAAATTACTTATTAGACATTCTTATAATATGTCAACAAATGTTAGATTTTATTTTCATAATTTACACTTTCAAAATAAGAGAAAACAAAAAAATGGTGTCTGCAAAAGTTTGGGCACCCTGCAGAGTTAATATCTTGTACTGCCCCCTTTGGCATGTATCACAGCTTGTAAATGCTTTTTGTAGCCAGACAAGAGTCTTTCAATTCTTGTTTGAGGTATCTTTGCCCATTCTTCCTTACAAAAGTCTTCCAGTTCTTTGAGATTTCTGGGCTGTCTGTCACGCACTGCTCTTTTAAGGTCTATCCATAGATTTTCAATTATGTTGAGGTCAGGAGATTGTGAAGGCCATGGCAAAACCTTCAGTTTACGACTCTTGATGTAATCCCCCGTGGATTTTTATTGAATTTTATTGAATCCATTTTTCCTTCCTTCCCTGTGCCACTGGCTGCAATACAACCCCAAAGCATGATTGATCCACTCCCATGCTTAACAGTTGGACAGAGGTTCTTTTCATTAAATTCTCTTCCACTTCTTCTCCAAACGTACCTTTGCTCATTTACGGCCAAAAAGTTAAATTTTTACCTCATCTGTCCACAGAACTTGTTTTCAAAATGCATCAGGCTTGTCTATATGTTCATTTGCAAAGTTCAAATGCAGATTTTTGTGGTGAGGATGTAGAAGAGGTTTTCTTCTGATGTCTCTTCCATGAAGACCATATTTGTACAAGTATCTCTTTATAGTGGAATAGTGTACCCCAACTGCCAGATCTTTCTGGAGGGATTGTGCAGTCAAACGTGGGTTTTGAATTGTTTTTCTCACAATCCTGTGAGCTGTTCTGTGTGATATTTTTTCTTGGTCTTCCAGATCTTGCTTTAACTTCCACTGTTCCTGATGACTGCCACTTCTTTATTACATTCCGAAGAGAGGATATTGACATCTGAAAACGTTTTGCTATGTTCTCATAGCCTTCTCCAGCTTTGTGAGCGTCAACTATTTTCAGTTTCAGATTTCTAGACAACTGCTTAGAAGAACCCATGGTGCTGATTATTGGGGCAAGGTCAGATGAGTCTGGGCATTTAAAACCTTTGAGATTGACATCACCTGGTCTTCCCAGATGATGATTGAGAACAATCCATGACACTGGCAGGTCTCAGCTTTGTAAAGGGGGCAGTGCATGCTATAAATTCTGCAGGGTGCCCAAACTTTTGCAGACGCCATTTTTTTTTGTTTTCTGCTATTTTGAAAGTGTAAATGATGAAAATAAAATCTAACTTTTGTTGACATATTATAAGAATGTCTATTCTGTAATTTGATGCCTTTTGGAGATGTTCCATCTTTCCTTGGCTTCTTTATGCACATTAATACAAATTTTTACTTGGGGTGCCCAAACTTTTGGTCCCCACTGTAGTTGGCGGCAGCATGAGTAGAACATATAGTGGCTGAATGGCACAGCCTGGAGTTGGTGGCAGCATGAGTAGAACATATAGTGCCTGAATGACACAGCCTGGAGTTGGCGGCAGCATGAGTAGAACATGTAGTGGCCGAATGTCATTGCCTGGAGTTTTCGGCAGCATGAGGAGAACATACAGTGGCTGAATGGCACAGCCTAGAGTTGGCAGCAGCATGAGGAGAACATATAATAGCTGAATGGCACAGCCTGGAGTTGGCAGCAGCATGAATAGTACTTATAGTGGCTAAATGAAACAGCCTGGAGTTTGCGGCAGTATGAGGAGAACATATAGTGGCTGAATGGCACAGCCTAGAGTTGGCGGCAGCATGAGGAGAACATAGTGTCTGAATGGCACAGCCTGGAGTTGGTTGCAGCATAAATAGTACATATAGTGGCTGAATGACACAGCCGGGAGTTTGCAGCAGCATGAGGAGAACATATAGTGGCTGAATGACACAGCCTGCTGTTGGTGGCAGCATGAGGAGAACATATAGTGGCTGATTGACACAGCTTGGAGGTGGCAGAAGCATGAGGAGACCATATAGTGGTTGAATGGCACAGCCTGGAGTTGGTGGCAGCATGAGTAAAACATATAGTGGCTGAATTGCGCAGCCTGGAGTTGGCGGCAGCATGAGGAGAACATATAGTGGCTGAATGGCGCAGCCTGGAGTTTCGGCAGCATGAGTAGAAAATATAGTGGCTGAATAACACAGTGTGGTGGTGGCGGCAGCATGAGTAGTCTCTATAGTGGCTGAATGGCACAGCCTGGAGTTGGCGGCAACATGAGGAGGCCATATAGGGGCTGAATGAGACAGCCTGGAGGGGGCAGTAGCATCAGGAGTCCTGAAAGTGACCCAGTGACAGAGTGGTGCGGTGGGTGGCAATACCAGTACCCAGTGACAAAGGTGGGTGAAAAAAGGTCTGTTGCGGAGGAATGTATGTAACTGGGGAGCAGCGCCTTAAATCTGTTTGGCACTGCCCATATATGTGAAGTGTTGGTGTGGCACCATGGTTAATCTACTCTGATGCATCAAGCACTGGTGGGTGGAAATCCTGGCTGATCCAGTCACTCCACCTTGGGGTGACTGTGGCCCCCGCCACCCTAAACACCCACTCTGATGGCACACTACTGGCTGGGCAGGACGGCTTTTCCAGGGCAGACTCTGCTATTTGTGGCCACAAATCAAATTTGGCTGCCCAGAAGTCTCTTCAAGGTGTGTTGGCATGGACATGTCAAAGTATGCCACCCCCTGCTGGTCCAAGTCCTGCTCCAGGTCTACCTGCTGCTGATGAGTTGCTTCACTATGCGGGCGAAGAAAGGTACTCATTAGCGACTATAGACTCAGGCTGCTGCTAATGGAGCTGGTACTGCTTCTGCCACCCCACCCCACCACTTCCTTCCCCAGTAGCCATGGCAGTAGAAGGTCCAACATGTAGAGGGTGGAATTCCAACGTATGGCATTGTCACAAATCAGAATGTGTTGGGGGATACCGTTCTGAAGTTGCAGCTCAAGGAGGGTGTTTCTTCCCATTGTTAGGATGTCTTGCAAATGGGGGGGGACACTTCAGAAACCACAGGGCAGGGCACATGGCTCAGCCTTCCTTGTCGCAGCGCATGCAAGATGTTCTTCCCGTTGCCAGTCACCATGTTCCCATTTCCAGTTTTCGTGGAGTAAGCCATGCTCCGATTTCTTTACGAATGATTTTTAGCATTTTCTCCCCTGTGTGACTCTGATCGCCAAGGCAAACCATGTGAAGAACAGTGTGATACATGGTATGCTGAAGAGCCACTGAGACTTGTCTGGGCAGTGGAGGCTGAGGATATGGTGGAGGATGAGGAGGCGGAGTCGCACACTCTCACAGGACCAACGGCCTGAGAGTGTGGAGGAGGAAGCGGCGTGACCTGTCCAAGTTGGTGTTGTGGCTGTGCAGGAACCACATTCACCCAGTGAGCCATAAAGGACATGTATTGTCCCTGACCATAGTTACAGCTCCAGACGTCGTCACTGCCATGCACTTTGGTACACCCCGACAGGCTCAAGGACTGGAGCACCTTCTCTTTCACAAAATTGTGCAGGGCTGGTACTGCCTTCTTCGCAAAGAAATGACGGCTTGGCACTCTCCACCTCGGCTCGGTACAAGCCATCAGTTCTCTGAAAGGTGCAGAGTCCACCACTTGAAAAAGGTGGGACTGCAGCACCAGCAACTTAGACAGGAGCACATTCAGCTTCTGTGCCGTTGGATGAGTGGGCGCATACTGTTGTCTCTTGGACATGGCTTTGCCAATGGATTGCTGGCGGAATGGCTGACTAAAAGTAGGAGGAGCAGGAGCATCTGGAGCAACAGAAGGAGAGTATGACACACAGCTCCCTTCGGCTGAGGTGGTGGAGCCTTGGCTGACTTAAAGAGGGGCTGTAGTGCTAACATTGGGACCCTGGCCACGCTTCACCTTCTGCCGACATATCTTGCATGTGGCTATGTGAACCTCCTCCGGATGCTTGATGAAAAACTGCCACACCGCTGAGTAGCTGATTTTCCCACCAACAGTCTGCACTAGTTGACTGCTACTGCCACCGTCTCCAGGAAACCCTGTTCCACTACCTCCCAAGAAGGTAGGCTGCTGCGAAGCAGGTGGTCTTCCCCGGGCACGTTTGGCTCCAAAATTTCCACTTCTGCCAACATGCTCAATGCAAACCATGCTACCACCTTGCTGGCTCAGCTGCTGCCTCATGGGCAACCTGCAACTCTCTCCTCCTGATGATATTGAAGCCCCTTCTGCACCTGGCTCCCAATTGTGATCATCTTCATCATGATCAACAAGTGTCTGCACGTCACTGATGTCCTCTTCAGGTTCCTCAACAGTGTCAGCTTCAGGACCCTGAATGCTGGCAAAACCGCCTCCCACACCACTCTCCTCATCACTACTTGCCTGCCTAGCTGGGCAGTAGCTGCTGGCTCTCCTCTATTAGATCATCTTCACTGAAAAGTGGAGATGAACCCACAGCATAAGATACTTCTTTAGGGAAGAGAACAGCATAGGACAGGGAGGACAGGGACTTCTCCCGGGCCATGTCAACTGAGGGTTGTGTCTGAGGAACCCACCGACTGTTGGGTTCTGGTGGTATCAGATGTGATGAAGTGGATGACCGTGTTGTTAACCAATCATTGACGGCAGATGGGTTGCTGGTTGAGACATGACCGCTGGCCGGAGCTCAGGCCTCTAGCTGCGACTCCTGCTGCCACTCGCCCCTAGTCTGCTGTGAACTCTGCCTGATGAATTTAGGCCTCTGCCACTTCTCTGTGCACGTTCTGGAAGTTCTCTGCCTGACATACTTAGTGCGTTTATGAGGCGAGAACAATGCGCTTCACTACGCTTAAAACAGTATTTGTCTACAACAGCAGCAGGTGTGCACTTTTTGCTGGCCTTTCACAGTATCTAGGCCCTTGACAGACTAACAGGTACAAAATAGTACAATACTTAGATGTAGATATGTGGTACGCAATTATGAGGGCAGAAAAATGCGCTACAGTATGCTTAAAAATACGTATTTTAGTAAAACACCAGCCAGTGATTACTTTTGCCTGGACTTTCACTGTATCTAGGCCCTTGACAGATTAACAGGTACAAAATAGTACACTACTTAGATTTAGGTATGTGTTATGTACTTATGAGGGCAGAAAAATGCGCTACAGTATGCTTAAAAATACATATTTTTGCACAACACCAGGAGTACACAATCGCTGTGTACTAAACCCAAAATTGCATCCTCTCACATACTATTAGGAATGTACTGCTGGGTATTATACCGTCTACAGACTAGTATTACCTGCAGATTTGTCGTGCCTCCTCTGCTAAGGTTTATGAAGTTGAGGCAGCTTGTTGAAATGTATGAGGCAACATACAGCTCTCTACCCCTCTCTGTAATACAATGCTGTAGAAAGGGACTCGGAGGTTAATTGCTGCAGTAAAAATAATTTTCAGTGAGAAAAAAAAGCACTGCTCTCTGTCCACCAGAACACTAATGTGGCTAGGTGAAACGCTGCTGTAATAAGCTTTTCTGTGTAACACACACACAGGCTGTCCGTCCTATCTCTCTGCAGTGTAATGAATGAAGTGAAGAGATGCAATATGGCTGTCGATTATATAGGGCTGTGACATCACAGGGGTGACTGGCTGCTTATAGGCTGCATACTGCATGTGATTCAGGGTCATCCCGCCTACCATCCTTCCCGCTTTGCCTTCCCAGTGTTCCTTTCCCCATGTACTGACATGTGGATCTGCCATTTTAGATGCCCTGGAGCCTTGACAGCACTAAATGGAGTTTAATGAAGTGATTTGCAGTATTATGAAGTATTCATCTGACTCACAGGTAATATCCTTCTAGTAGGCCGGGCGAATACCTGTGCCATACCTGCAATGCTCACAACTTGATTCACACTGTGTATTCAAACTTACGGATTTAACAAGACTTTGAAAACCTATATATGCGCATTACACTGGACATTTAAACTGGCACAAAACTAGATGGCATTATCTGTGTATGTATCATATCATAAGTTTATGCAACTATATTTTACCATATTTGAGTTAAAGGGGTACTCTGGTGAAAACTTTTTTTCTTTTAAATCAGCTGGTGGCAGAAAGTTAAACATATTAGTAAATTACTTCTATTAAAAAATCTTAATCCTTCCTGTACTTATTAGCTGCTGAATACTACAGAGGAAATTATTTTCTTTTTGGAATGCTCTCTGATGACATCACGAGCACAGTTCTCTCTGCTGACATTATTATAATAATAAAATGCTTTATTTATTGTTGTCCTGTGTGGGATTTGAACCCAAGTTCCCAGCACTGCAAGGCAGCAGTGCTAACCACTGAGCCACCATGCTGCCCTTAGCATACATCTGCTATGCATCTGCTATGCATGGTTGCTAAAATGGACAGAGATGTCTGCAGAGAGCACTGTGCTCGTGATGTCATCAGTGTTCCAAAAGAAAGGAATTTCCTCTGTATCATTCAGCAGCTAATAAGTACTGGAAGGATTAAAATTTTTAATAGAAGTAATTTACAAGTATGTTTAACTTTCTGCCACCAGTTGATTTAAAAGAAAAAAGGTTTTCACCGGAGTACCCCTTTAACCACATTTTTTTATTATATAGTGAAAGTACTATATCTGTAGCAAGGGCCCTGCTCACATAATAGGCAGTCATATTTTATCTAAATAAAGCATAATTCATTTTGTGCAACCAGCTACATCTCCAATCTCACTTCCATTCCCAGTTCCCCCTATACCTTGAGGTCTGAATCCTAATACTTTTTTATCCTTTCATTTTTGGCACTACGGATATAGTGCACCTCAGGACATCGGTATAAGGCATACCATCAATGATAGTGTGTAGCCACCAAAACTCTCAGCTTTTTCTTAAGTAAAACAATCTGAACTAAAAAAAATAATAAATACATTTTAAGTTTCAATGTATGTGGACATTTTTTTAGTATGAAATTAAAATAATATTGTGTATTCATGTGTGTATTCATGTGTAGTCCTGTGGTTGGACACAGATATAGCTGAAACTATCCTATCCAGATGAGCAAAGGGGCCTTTGTGAACGCTTTTCCCTTCTGACTAGATCTCCTCCTTCGTGGAGACAGAAAACATAGATCACACTTTCAGCAGTATATTTGATACTGTAGATGCTGTGCAAGAACTGCAGTAGTTTCTGGGAGAGTTAGGGTCTATTCACATGTACAGTGTTCTGCGCAGATTTGATGTGCAGGATTTCAAGCTGTGCTCAGTCATTCAGTTTACATTGAAAGCTGCAGCAGAAAATCCTGCACATCAAATCAGCACAGAATACTGTACATGTGAAAAGACCATTAAGCTCTTTGCAAGAGTCTTCGATATCTATGTGCACACCCAGGCAAGCTGACAAGGAAGCCTTAGAGCCTAGCTGTGGAGAGAGAGCTGAGCTAGGCACATCCGCACAGCACAAGTTCTGGCAGCTACTTTGAGCACATGGCACTGACTAATGGAAAGTCAGCCCTCTGCTAGGGAGGCAGGGCTAGGAAGGCTCCATGGATGTGAAATAGTTTAGGAAGCCTTCTGCATAGGCAACTCACAGTACAGAGATTATACAACATTATATACTTCAATGAAGGCAGGACTTTGTACTGGGACGCCGCATAAGCAAAAGAATCGCTGTGGCCCAAGGAACTTCTGGGTTGAAAAATTGAAGGTGCCTAGGGACTCACCACATGAAGCATTAGTCACTACCAGTACCTTGGTGTCCCAACTTGCCCTATCAGGCGCCCAAAGACCCCTTTCCTCTGACTCCATATAAATTACCTCTATTTAATCCTCTTTTTATTGGAGACACATTATTCATTACGGGAAATACACACATTCATCATTCTATGTAGGAAGTCATAAAGGGTGCCAGTGTACACTGATAGAATGTTCTCTATTTCCTCCATTTAGTGATCTTTACCTATACAGTAGGTCTGGCTCTATATTGTGCACATGTGTCTACCATCTCACACTCACTTGGCACTTCAGTAAGCATGGATTGACACTGGTGTGTGCAGTTTGTAATACGTATGTCTTGATATTTAATGTGAGTGTTAATTAGTTTTTAGATCTCATTTAAATAATTGTATTCACCTAATTAGAGCATAGTTGGCGGTGTGCCCGGCACTGTATATGGCTCTGGTCATGGTGCATACAATCTGGTGACTCACTAGACATACTTTAACACCTACACATACAGGTAACTCTGCAGATGCCTTGGGATGCTTGTCTAGTGCATGTTCATTAAAAGACCTATGACACTAGTGACTAGTGGGAAGCCAATATAGTTTGACTGCATATATCTCCACTGGGTAATCTGCTGTTTTTTGAAGGCTGGATATAGTCTGAAACTCTATAGGAGTCGCTGCCCGAGTCCTCAGTCCACAAGTTCTGATGGTTGATATTAGTGAAGTATAGAGAGGGGCATTGTCTGACCGTTACTGGAATCTGTACCCCTCTTCTTGCCCATCTCTCAGCTTCATATCCTCCCTCTTTTCCACTCTGTCTTTTAAAACCCCTGATTCCCCACTCGCTCCTTGTCCTCTCTGTGTCTCCTCCATCCATTACACTCTTCCATTTTGTTGGGTTTATCTCATTTCCCTAATTGTTATGTTCAGCTTTTCCTCCACTGCATCTTGCCTAGTCTTGAACACATTAAAGGAAGTCTAACAGATTGACAGATCTTTCACCTGCACTAAACCCAATAAACAGGGTTACAGTGAAGGTGATCCGTGGTCTGGTTCCAGAGATAAATGGAGCATTAGCCTCCCTTGCTAAAATGTTAATTTTCCCCCTGTGCGCAATGGAGGCAGGAGCCAGCTTCCCTGTCTTCTTCCCCTCTGCTACCTCATTAATATTCATATATAGCGTCCTTTCTTTCGGGGCATTTAATAAAGTCTAAAATACATAATACAAATACAGGTACAATGTTCCCTTACAATCTACAGGGAGAGGGAAACAGAAGGTGAGCAGGTGGGGAAGTAGCCATTCAAAGTGCAGTGCAGTGGAAGCAGGGTAAATGTAGGTCATAGGCTTGCTTGAAGAGATGAGTCTTCAGGTTGTTCTTGCAGGTCTTGTTGGTAGATCATAACCGGATATGTTCGGCGAGTGAGATCCAGTGTATAGGGAAGAAGTCTTGGAGATGGTTGTGTGCGGATAAGTGGAGAGCACAGACCGAGATCTTTAGAGGAACGGAGATTGCGTGAGGGGCCGTATTAGGAGATAATGTCACAGATGTAACAGGGGGATATTCTGGGCAAAATGTAGCCAGTAAAGAGATTGGCACATAGGAGAGACAGAGGAGAAGCAAGATGAGAGTTGGATTAGTCAAACAACAGAGTTGAGGATGGATTATAGGGAAGCAAGAGTGTTTAATAGAAGCCCACAGAGGAGTATGTTGCAGTAGTCCAAGCAAGAGTTGATGAGGGCATGCACCAATAGTTTAGTTGAGTCAAATTAAGGAATGAGCAAATTAGAGACATGTTTTTGAGGTTAAGGCGACAGCAGGTGGTAAGGGTCAGGATATGTGGTTTGAATGACAGCACAAAGTCGTAGGGTACCCTCAAGGCAGCGGACTTGTCGGACACGACAGAGAGTGCAGCCATTGACAGTGAATAAGAGATTCGGGGGGATTATAAATTAAATTTTTCCATGTTGAGTTTGAGAAAGCTGGATGGAAAGAAGTAAGAAATACTGTAGCTCACAGATATGAAGTGACCAAAAATCTGCAGTTCTAGACTTTGGTATATGCCATTTACCATGTGGTTAAAATAACATTATATTTTAATATTTGGACATTTCCACATGTGGGAATACCAAATATGTTTTTTTTTTTTTTTTTGCATAATTTTATTTGAAGAATGGGAAAAGGGAGATGATATAAACTTTTTATAGAGAAGGGGATTAATCCCATTTATAAACACTTAGTGGGGAATTTATCATTGTATATAGAGCTTTTTTTTTGTCTATTTTTTTATGCAAAAATTTGCACAAGAGTTTGTTTGCTTTGTTTTTTTTGAAAAATCTGAAAGAATTCTTCATAGCCATGTCTACGGTTAAGTTTACCATAGAGCACTCTCTACTGTAGAATCGAATT
Source organism: Hyla sarda (assembly GCF_029499605.1). Classification (NCBI taxonomy): domain Eukaryota; kingdom Metazoa; phylum Chordata; class Amphibia; order Anura; family Hylidae; genus Hyla; species Hyla sarda. The sequence continues at coordinate 252,659,584 of NC_079190.1, read as the reverse complement.
TATTAACTGCATTTTTTTTTTACCCCAAAAAATGCGCAAAAGCACTTTTCTTGCTCCGCATTTATTAACTGTAAAAGCCAGTAGCACAAGTGGCTACACTGCGCTCCCGGCTGGGAATGCTATATACAGCTGTCATCATTCATAATCCCTGCTGCCGGAAACTGGAGCTCTGATTGGTGAAAAGCTATTCACCAATCAGAGCTCCTGTCTCCCGGCGGTGGGGATTATGAATTATGAGAGCTGTATATAGGAGCTGGTGGGGAGCCAGTGGAGCCGCATGTAATGCCTGCTCTGGAGAATGACCTGCTGCAATCTGCCCCTCAGCCACTGTACTATAACTCCCATCATTAACAGAGTCTGTCCCATGATGGGAGTAGTTGTTGTACGGCAGCGCTGAGGGATGGCACTTGCACATTCCCTAGCTGCGGGACATTTAGGACTACTGCTCCTATCTTGGACATACTCCATCCATGATGGGAGTTATAGTCCAGGGGCTTAGGTGCAGATCGCAGCATGTCATTCTCCAGAGAATGAATAGCAATTCACCAGTCAGATCTCCCGTCTCCCGATGGTGGTGATTATGAATTATGACAGTGTATACAGGAGCTTGGAGCTGGCGGGAGTGCAGTGGAGCCACATGTGTGACCGGCTTGTTAACTTAATAAATGTGGATCGCTGCGGGTCTCTGGAGAATGACCTGCTGCGATCTGCACCTCAGCCCCTAGACTATAACTCCCATCATGGATGGAGTCTGTCCATGTTGGGAGTAGTAGTTCTAAAAGTCCTGCAGCAGGTGGATGTGCAATTGCCATCCCTCAGCGCTGCAATACTGCAACTACTCCTATCATGGGACAGACTCTGTCCCAAAATGGGAGTAGTAGTCCAAGGGCAGAGGGACAAATCGAAAGGGGGTCTCACTTCTGAGACCCCTTGCGACTTTACAGCTCCGCCCCCTAGTGATGACGTCATTAGCGGCGGAGCTACACAGTCCAGGCCTGACTGTTCCCATTATACATTTTTGCATAATGGGAACAGAGTCATTCTGGCAGTGTGTTCCCAAACAGGGAGACTCCAGCTGTTGCTTAAATACAGCCCCCCATGATGGGAGTTGTAGTTTAGCAATAATTGGATTCTCCCTGTTTAGGAACATGCTGCGTTATGTGCGCTCTCCCCAAATTTTGTAACCCATATTTCTTGTTTTTCTTTTCTTCTTATTTCAGATACGTGAATATGGAGGACTATGTCAGATTCGGTGGACTGCAACGATGACCAGTGTTTTTTTTTATTCCAATAAAATAGTTAATGAGGGCAGTGGGGGAGTGTTTTTTTTTTTAGTAAAAATGTTTTTTCCAATGTGTCATGTTATTTATAATTGCATTTTCAGGCTTAGTAGTGGAAGCTGTCTTATAGACGGAATCTATTACTAAGCCGGGGCTTAGCATTAGCCCCCAAAACAGCTAGCGCTAATCTCCAATTATTACCCTGGCACCCACCGCCACAGGGGTGCCGGGAAGAGCCAATACCAACAGGCTCAGAGCATCAAAAATGGCGCCTAGGCGGTAACAGGCTGGCATTATTTAGGCTAGGGAGGATCAGTAACAATGGTCCTTGCCCACCCTGGTAACGTCAGATTGTTGCTGCTTGGTTGGTATACTGAAAATAGGGGGGAACCCTGTGCATTTTTTTTTCTTATAAATAAAAAAAGTGGGTCCCCAATTTTTTCAGTATCAGCCAGATACCAACCAAAATTCATTGAGAATCTCCCCCTCTGTGTACTTTATAAAGATTTATGATTTTACTATTGTGCAGAGTTTTGTTCGGCACACACTGCTGCTCCAGCACTTCTAGCTGTGTGAGCAGTGTAGCATGGGAGGTAGAGAAGAAGTGCACGGTAGAGCGAGGGGGGCGTTTCTATATTTGCACAAAATTTATTAAAGGAGTGCACACCTTTGTAAATTGTGAACAAGAGTATAAATTAGACAAGCAGAGTAAAGGGGTAATCTGCTAAGGAGGCTAGAGAAGCAGATTTAAGATCGGATGGCACAGAGGCAGGTAGGGACTCTTCAGCCACCATGTAGGCTGATCAGGACCATGTGATCCTAAATCTGTAGTTAATGATTTTAGATGTTCCCTTACTCTATGATAGAGGGGTCGTATAGTCTTTCCCACGTAATAATGCCCACATGCGCAAACCAGGCAATAGACCAAGTAATTTGGCTTGCAGGTGAGAAACTGTTTCAACTTAATGCCATGCCCACCTAACTTGACTATGTTACGTGGTCTATTGCCTGGTTTGCGCAAGAAAGACTATTAGACCCCTCTATCATAGAGTAAGGGAACATCTAAAATCATTAACTACTGGAGTAGGGGCTCCCCGTCTTATCGCCCACATGCGCTCACACCATAACAGTAACCCTGACAAGATTAAATTTGCCGGAATAGAACGTGTAGAAAACGCCCCTAGAGGTGTGAACAGACACCAACAACTCCTAAGAAGTGAAGCCAGGGGGATCATCCGGACGGATGCCACTGGTCCCCTAGGACTTAACGAAAAACAGGAGTATGGTGCTCTTATAGTAGTTAACAACATAATACTGTTAGTTCGCATAATAGGAAGTTGCTTGTTTGTATAACATGTTTTACTATACACTTTTGTATCCATGTTAAGGACCAATGACCTGCAGTTCACCTGCAGCATCATCAGGATTTACCTGTTTTAAAGCACTCCCCTTCCTGTGACCTCACTATCCTGGTTTGACGAAGCACTCAGGCGCCAAACGGTCCCGTCACCGAGTGGATACCCCCGCGTCCCGTCCTCACTCTCCCCTGCTTGTCTTCCATGTTTGAAGCTTTGGAATAAAGAACCACTTGCATAGAATACCTGGGTCGGTGTGGTGAGTTGCTCCGTTTCTACCTTCTTCTATTGCTTTTAATTTACAAATCTGTTTAACCTTCTGGATCCAGTTGATATATATATATATATATATATATATATATATATATAAAGTTTTTTCCTGGATAACCCCTTTAATGATAGTATTGACCCTTGTTTCTTGTCTGTTTTGTATATTTTTTTTCGTTTTGTTGCTGAGGGCAGGACATTGAGTGCTCAAGGCAAAGACTGACATCAATATTCTTTTCTGGTTGTTGCCAGTACATCTGGAGAGTTTTCATTTGCTAGGTTGCCAAAAAAAGTTTTTTTTAATGTTTACCACTGTCTACCCATGGGTTGCCTCATTTCCTCCTCCTTTTTTTTTTTTTTTTGAAAAGTTTAGTTTGTTTGTTGAGTGGTGTGTCAAGGAGGTATTGGGCTTTGATTCATCACTTGGATTATTTTTTTTCTGCATGGGTCATCCTCAGTCACAAGTCTGTTTCATGCATTTACATACTATTGGGAACGTTAATTGGGATTTCTGAAAAGACAGAGGGTCTGGCCACAGTTATGGATTTCTTGGGAATTGAGCTTGACTTAGTCATCATGGAATGCAGGCTCACAGAGAATAACTTGGTTGACCTGCTGGGGACAGTGAGGAGGTTGGCAGGTTGTAAATAGAGATGTCGTGAATTGTTCGCCGGCGAACAGTTCCCTGCGAACTTAGCATGTTCGCGTTTGCATCGCCGGGCGAACATATATGAAGTTCGATTCGCCCCCTATACTTTAACTTTGTGGTAAACTTTGACCCTGTGAGTCAGAGTCAGCAGACACATTACAGCCAATCAGCAGCAGTCCCTCCCTTCTAGACCCTCCTACCTCCTGCACGGACGCCATTTTACCTTGATTCAGCATGCTGCAAGCTTAGAAAGTGGAGGGACAGAGAAGCTGCTCCTGCTGTAATAGGGAAAGCGATAGCTAGGTTGCTGCTAGGTGGTGTATTCAGGGTCCACTTTACTCCTAAAGCACTAGTCTAACATTTGCTTTAAGGGCAGCACCCAAAAAAGCCCTTTTTAGGGCTCAAATATCAGTCTGTGTGTCTTGCAACAGCTGGAGGCACCCTGGTTGGGAGGGAACCACTGGTTAAAAGGGGTAATCCAGAATAAAACTTAAGTTCCTTCAAGCAACTAACTACAGCATTAAAAGGGCTGAAAGATATCAGTCCATGTGTCTTGCAACAGCTGGAGGCACCCTGGTTGGGAGGGAACCGCTGGTTAAAAGGGGTACTCCGGTGTAAAACTTAAGTTCCTTCAAACAACTAACTACAGTATTAAAAGGGCTATAAGTTCAGTCCATGTGTCTTGCAACAGCTGGAGGCACCCTGGTTGGGAGGGGACCGCTGGTTAAAAGGGGTACTCCAGTGTAAAACTTAAGTTCCTTCAAGCAACTAACTACAGCATTAAAATGGCTATAAGTTCAGTCCGTGTGTCTTGCAACTCCTGGAGGCACCCTGGTTGGGGACCTCTGCTTAAAAAGGGGAACTCCGCTGGCAACCTTTTTTGCTCATTGTCACACTAGTGCAAATCACATTTGGTGTGACAGTTGTTCAAATAAAATAAAATAAACTTTTTGGGCTGTGAAATAAAACCAGTGCTGCCTAAAGGGGGGCTCTAACTATTTGCTGCCTAATATGGGGGAATCTATGTGCTGCCTAAAGGGGGATCTAAATATGTGCTGCCTAAAGGGGGCTCTATGTGCTGCCTAAAGGGAGGCTCTAACTATGTGCTGCCTAAAATGGGGGAATCTATGTGCTGCCTAAATGGGGGCTCTATGTGCTGCCTAAAGGGAGGCTCTACCTATGTGCTGCCTAAAAGGGGGCTCTAACTATGTGCTGCCTAAAGGGGATCTAAATATGTGCTGTCTAATATGGGGGAATCTATGTGCTGCCTAAAGGGGGGGCTCTATGTGCTACCTAAAGGGGGGTTCTAACTATGTGCTGCCTAACATGGGGGAATCTATGTTCTGCCTAAAGGGGGATCTAACTATGTGCTGCTTAATATGGGGGAATCTATGTGCTGCCTAAAGGGGGAATCCAACTATGTGCTGCCTAATATGGGGGAATCTATGTGCTGCCTAAAGGGGGTGATCTATTTTCTGCCTAAAGGGGGGCTCTAACTATGTGCTGCCTAACATGGGGGAATCTATGTGCTGCCTAAAGGGGGATCTAACTATGTGCTGCCTAATATGGGGGAATCTATGTGCTGCCTAAAGGGGGGATTTAAATATGTGCTGCCTAAAGGGGCTCTATGTGCTGCCTAAAGGGATGCTCTAACTATGTGCTGCCTAAAGGGATGCTCTAACTATGTGCTGCCTAATATGGGGGAATCTATGTGCTGCCTAAAGGGGTGCTCTATGTGCTGCCTATGGGCGGCTACCGCTGGCTACCTTTGGGCGGAAGCTCGGCATCACGCTGGGTCAGGGGGTGTGCCACTCACTGACTGTTGGCCTCTTTCGGGGGCCAGTAGTCAGTAAGCAACTTCATGGTAGCATAAGTGAGACAGGGGCTGTGGGCTGGCTGTCCACAGCAATATCTTTGGGGGAACTGTCTGGTTCTGTCTGTTGTTCCCGCCAGCTTCCGGCGGTTCGGGGTTGGTATTCGGGCCTGGTGTATTGGTGTCCCGCAAGTAGCAGAAGGGAGCACGGGTCGGGCTGCGGCAATAACTGTGGGTCTCCACTGTTTTTATGTGATCCAGCCGGGTGTGCTCCGGGTCGCGGGACAACCAGCGGGAGCCACCCGGGCTGGTTTTAAATTTACTGGGCTCACAATTATATTTCCTTTCTCAGGAATCACTGAAGGTTAAAATTACCAGGGGCATACAGCATTATCGTTTATTGTCATCTAAAGCACCTACTGAGTAGTAGTTTTATGCTGCTGATAGATTGTATTGTTAAAAATTAAAAAAGGAGAGATTTTACACTTTGTACTATTGCCCTGTTAGCAGGTATGCGTCCAGAGCATTTCTCTGCACATACATTCATTTCATTTATACTAAAATATTCATTTATACGCTCATAGCATTAACGCTACTCTTAAATACACTGCATTATACTGCTTGTATACTCATTACAATCATACTGCACGTATGCTAATGCATTCATACAGCACACACGGTCATGCATTTATACTGCACTCACGCTCATAGCATTTATACTGCACATATAGTCATACTGTTATACTGCACTCACGCTTATAGCATTTATACTGCACATACAGTCATAGCAATTATGGCACATACGGTCATGCATTTATACGGTACTCATGCTCATAGCATTTATACTGCACATATGGTCATACATTCAACTGCATATACGGTCATGCATTATACTGCACTCACACTCATAGCATTTATACGGCACTTACGGTCGTGCATTAGACTGCACTCACGCTCATAGCATTTATACAGCACATACGGTCATACATTAGACTTCACTCACGCTCATAGTAGTTATTCTGCACATACGATCATGCATTAGACTGCATTCACGCTCATAGTAGTTATACTGCACATATGGTCATGCATTAGACTGCATTCACGCTCAAAGTAGTTATACTGCACATATGTTCATGCATTATACTGCATTCACGCTCATAGCATTTATACTGCACATACGGTCATGCATTTATACTGCACTCACGCTCATAGCATTTATACTGCACATACGTTCATGCATTAGACTGCACTAACACTCATAGCATTTATACAGCACATACAGTCATGCATTAGACTGCACTCATGCTCATAGTAGTTATTCTGCACATGCGGTCATGCATTAGACTGCATTCACGCTCATAGTAGTTATACTGCACATATGGTCATGCATTATACTGCATTTATGCTCATAGCATTTATACTGTACATACGGTCATGCATTTTATCTTGCACTCACGCTCATAGCGTTTATACTGCACATACGGTCATGCACTATCCTGCACACATGTTCATAGCATTTATACTGCACATACGGTCATGCATTTATACTGCACTCACGCTCATAGCATTTATACTGCACATATGGTCATGCATTATAATGCATTCATGTTCATAGTATTTATACGGCACATAAGGCTATGCATTATACTGCACTCACGCTCATAGCATTTATACTGCACATATGGTCATGCATTATAATGCACTTATGTTCATAGTATTTATACGGCACATATGGCTATGCATTATATTGCACTCACGCTCATAGCATTTCTACTGCACATACGGTCATGCAGTTATACTGCACTCACGATAATAGCATTTATAGTGCACATATAGTAATGCATTATACTGCATTCGAGCTCATAGCATTTATATGTAACAAAGAGAAATGACCAACTGGCACTACTATAATATCCCAGGGATATAGCAATCCCTCGATCTAGAGTGTAGCACAGTCACTTTTTTCAGCCTACAGTGGTGCTCAGAAGTAATGTCCAGGCATAAACTTTCAGCAAGCAAAGAAAGAAGACAGCGGCAGCTCACCAAATAAATGTAAGGCTTATTTATTTCCAGCGGGTGTACATACAGGTGCAAATTTCACAATAGCAGAGCGATGTCCGTTTCACACTAAATCGTGCTTCTTCCGGCTTAACCTCATAGCTCAAAGCATTTATACTGCTCATACGGTCATGCATTTATACTGCACATACAGCTATGCATTATACTGCACTCACGCTCATAGCATTTCTACTGCACATACGGTCATGCAGTTATACTGCACTCACGCTCATAGCATTTATACTGCACATATGGTCATGCATTATACTGCACTCATGCTCATAGTATTTATAAGGCACATACGGTCATGCATTTATTCTGCACTCCCGCTCATAGTATTCTTGCTGCACATACGGTCAAGCATTATACTGCACTCATGCTCATAGCATTTATACTGCACATACGGTCATGCATTTATACTGCACATATGGTCATGCATTTATACTGCACTCACGCTCATAATGTTTATACTGCACATACGGTCAAGCATTATACTGCACTCATACTCATAGCATTCATACTGCACATACGGTAATGCATTTACACTGCACATATGGTCATGCAGTCATACTGCACTCACGATCATAGCATTTATACTGCACATATGGTCATGCATTATACTGCACTCATGTTCATAGTATTTATAAGGCACATATGGTCATGCATTTATACTGCACTCCCGCTCATAGTATTTATAAGGCACATACGGTCATGCATTTATACTGCACTCCCGCTCATAGAATTCTGGCTGCACAAACGGTCAAGCATTATACTGCACTCATGCTCATAGCATTTATACTGCACATACGGTCATGCATTTATACTGCACATATGGTCATGCATTATACTGCACTCATGCTCATAGCATTTATACTGCACATACGGTCATTCATTTATACTGCTCTCACGTTCATAACGTTTATACTGCACATATTGTCATGCATTATACTGCACTCATGCTCATAGCATTCATTCTGCACATACGGTAAAGCATTTACACTGCACTCACGCTCATAGCATTTATACTTCACGTACGCTCGTAGCCTTTTTCATTTGTTGCTAACAACATTGATACTGCACCTACCTCCCTAGCAATTATATTGCACTTAAGCTCATAGCATTTATACTGCATGTTTGCTCTTAGTTTCATTGTACTTACTCTTATAGCTATAATGCACGTACACCCATAGTATTTCATACTGCTCTTAGCTTTTACACTGCACACTCGCTCATAACTTTCATAACGCATGTACACCCATAACATTTATACTGCATTATGCCCATAACATCTATTCGGCACGTACGCTCACAACATTCATTCCGCATGCACGCTCATAACATTTAAGGGGCATGCATGCTCATAGCATTTGTATTGCATGCATTCTCATAGTATTTACACTGCACACTCATAGTATTTATACCGCACGCTCGTATTTATACTGCACGTACCCTCATGGTATTTACATTGCTCAGCATTTATACTGCATATGCTCATAGTTCTGTTATTGCATTTATGCTTATAGCAGTCATTCAGCATATACACTCACAGCGTTGATACTGCTGCACACTCTCAGCACTTAAACTGCACGTACGTTCATAGCATTCATACTGCACATTTTCACATAGCGTTCTTGTTGCACTTATGCCCATAGCATTTATACTGCATGCACGCTCGTAGCATGGCCCTGTATCATAGTTTTCATAGTTTTATACGGTACATATGCTTGTAGCATATTAATGCACATATGGTCATAGAGTTTATACTGTACATATGTTCTTAGCATTTATATGGCACATAGCATTCATACTGTACGCACGCTCATAGCATTCAAACGGACACTCATGCGCATAGGGTGGAGCGATACATAAGTACATAGTTTACACGGGTCATAGGCTCATAACATGGGTGCTGTGCGTAGTGCATAGTATTTAGGTCGGGCTTACATCCAGAGCTTCCATAGGGTACATATATTCATAACAGTCATTCTATTCATACCCTCATAACATTTATTGGTCATACACCAGTAGCATAGGGCACACACGGTCGTAGCATATTTAGACTGTACACGTGCTTGCAAGGTTCATACGCTCATAGCATCTATTCTGTACATACGCTCATAGCATTCATACTATACAAACGATTTGTTAGCATTTATACAGCACATGAGTTCATAGCATTCACATATAACTTTATAAAAAAAATATATATAAAAAAATGTAATCATTTAAGCCTTACATAACTTTTAAACATACTCAGAGGTTTGTCATACATGACAGCATACATGTCAGGCCTGCCAAGCCTGCAGTGGGAAGCACTGTGTAATTATTGTTTCTTACACGCCTTCAGAGCAAGAATATAACGACTCATAGACGGTAGTATACCCAATATGCCTGGCACGTCTGCAGGGGGATGCACTGCGTAATTATTGTTGTTTACACTTTCAGAGCATAACATTAGGAAGCATAGGCTGTAGTATACCCGTTATGCCTGCCACGCCTGCAGGAGGATGCACTGCAATTGTTGTTACTGGCGCCTCTTCAGAGCAATATGATGGCTCATATGCGGTAGTAGATCTGTTACACCTGCCATGTCCGTAGGGGGATGCACTGCGTAGTTATTATTGACACATTCAGAGCATGACTTTATAAACCATGGGCGGTAGTATACCCGTTATGCCTACAAAGCCTGCAGGGGGATACACTGCAATTGTTACTGACACCTCTTCAGAGCAATAATATCACGACTCATATGCAGTAGCATATCTGTTACATCGTCTACGTCTGCAGGGGGATGCACTGCGCAATTATTGTTACTGACACGTTTTCAGAGCAATAATATCACATCCTATATATGGTAGAATACTGGTTATAAAGTCCAAGTTTTCACAGCATTGGTAAAACCATTCGTTTGAAATTCCATATTGAAATTCCATTAAAATCGAAAAGAAACAAAAAAAGGTGCACACCGGCATCTTCGAGGTAAAAACCTTCCCCTCTGACGTGTTTTCGCCCTACTGGGCCTTAATCATAGATACAAGGGATAGTACTGCCAAGTATTTAAGGAGCATATAGCTCCACCCCTATTGGGAATGACTAAAATAAAGTAAAAACGCAAAGCAATACATAAAAAACATAGAATACAGGAAAAAAGTTCAATAACTCATTACTAGGTCAAGCCTATGATTCATGCCTTTCGGATATGAGGTATCGAATATAAGTATCCAATAACCTTCTCGGTTCAGTAATTTTGAACTCCTGTCTCCTCCTCGCTGTGGCTTTGTAACCTTTTCTATTCCAGAGCACTAACATCACCTGCATGAATGTGTGAGAAGTGTTTCGAGACATTCGAAGGATTTCTGGTAATGTGGGTTGCACTGTATAAATGTTCTCTAAGTCTATCTTTAATACGTCTACTTGTGCAACCTACAGAACCTAAATTGCAAATGGTACACTGTATATAATTAATGGCCCATGTAGTATTGCAATTTATGAATGAGGAAATGATATAAGATGAACCCACAATTGTTTCATTTAGTTCTTTGGTTTGTTTCATAAATGCCAGCAATTACAACCGAAGCGATTACTGCCACATCTGAAACATCCCTTCAAATTCAACCAAGTATTATTGGTATCATTTTCTTGTAAATGTGAGAGTGCCAGTATGGATTATAGGTTGGGTGGGCATTTAGCTGAGAATCTGCAAACGTCGTGAATTATATTTTTAAGAATGTTATCTTGTTCTAATACAGGAAGATATTTTGTAACAATATTTCTGATTTTATTATATTGTTTGCTGTATGTAGTTACAAAGGTAACTAGTTCCTTAGATGCACTATTATTGTTTCCCAAATGTTTTTTTTTGTTCTTTTTGAATTTTCTATGATCAGATTTCTTATAAGATTTTTATCTCGTAGTAGGTCTTCCCTATTTAATGCATGTACTTTGTCAATGGCAGAATTAATCAGACCTTTGGGATAATTTCTCAATTTTAGTCTTTCAGACAGGTTTACACTTTCTGCCTCAAAGAGTTCAACCGGAGAGCAATTTCTTTTGCTTCTGATAAATTCCCCATATCGCAAATTTTTAGTAATGTGTTTTGGATGACACGAATTTGCGTGCAATACTGAATTGTAAGCTGTATGCTTCCTAAAAGTTGATGTGACAATCCTTTGATTTATGATCTCCAGTTTAACATCCAAATAATTAATAGTGGTAGGGTGAAATTCATAAGTAAATTTTAATGCACAGGGATTGCTATTGAGATACTGTATGAATTGTGGTATGGCCGCTACATCAGATGCCCAAATAATAATAATATCATCTATGTAGCGGCCGTACCACAAAATATCAAGAACAAATGGGTTAAGTGAATCAAACAAAAATAACTAGATAACTTAGATAAATTTCCTTTAAACTGTTCTACATTTTGGGTGTTAGCTTTCATCTCTCGATAAAGTGTGGCAAGTTCATCATATATTAACCCTTGAAACCGATCTAAAGCCTCACATCTAGACTGTATTGGATAAAATGTTGGATTTATAAAGTCCATTGATCTGCACTCTTCTATTTTGCCTTCATTAAATGCTTCGTCATTTAAGGACAATAGAGAGTTCAGAACTATACAATCTTGAAAGGAAAGTGAATTCAGTTTTTCAGATGTCATTTCTGGAGACAGTTCAGATAGTGAAGGGACTGTGCATTATCTTCAAAAAAATGTCTCTTTACTGTAAGGAGCCTAGAGAACCGATTGATATCTTTGATGGTCTGATAAAGATCAAAATTATAAGTAGGAACATAAGAAAGACCTTTGGACAGTAAGTTAATTTGAGCATCAGGCACAATATAAGATGACAGATTGACCACATTTATCTCTGTTTGTATTTCCCTTTCACCAGTTGGGAATACCTTCTTACAGTCTTTTCTGCCTCCTCGTCTTGTGCGTTTTTTGAAGGCTTTCTTTTCATTTGGTTTCTTCACATGTTTAGGTTTAGACTTAGAATAATAGGACGTAGCTTTAATATTTTTTGTTACAGCTTCATTATCCGTCGATGCATCCGAGATCAGGCTGTGGTCATCTGTTGAGTCATCTTCTGTTTCGGTCTGACTAAATGTGACGTTTTTGTGAGTAGTGGATTTTTAATAATTTCTACATTGGTTTTTAGATTGTTTGAGAATCGACCTGGGTTGGAATTTTTCCCATTGTCCCCATTCATAGGTCATATTCGTAGAAAAATCCACTGAGTCACGTTCAAATTTACTAGTTTTCACCTTGACGATAATATCTTCAATTTCTGTGATTTTTTCTTTATTAGACATACCAAAATCTTGGCAGGTTTTATTTGCTTCATAGCATTGCAGTTGTAGCTTGTAGCTTTTTAATGTCAGTGCGTGTATTTCTCAAAGCCTCCTCCTCAAATTCTGTGATAAGTTTCATTAAACGTAACGAGGAGTTTGTTAGAATATCATTCCATTTCTGGATAAAAATTTCTGAATATATGGTAGTGGGCATTTTCTTTAAGCACAGACATCTCGGTACTAAACTGTGTTCAATATACTCTTCTGTCATACTGAGGTTCCACCAAATACGCAAATCTTTTTCAATTAGTTTTTCTAACTCCCACATTTGTTTCACCATATCAATATCTGGACGTCTGGACATCTTTTCTTTTAATAAAATCCTTTAGTTTGGAAGTTCTGTCTGTACAATCATCCAAATTTTTAAGGATATGTCCAGAAGCCGTAACATACCAGAGTTTACTTTCCCCCTTGATGTCGTACAGGAGGGCTAGGAATTTAAAAGATAAACTGGTCAAGGCTGATGTCTCATTAAAAACAGGTAATACACAATGATACATTACTGTTAAAAAGAAAGGGAGTTAACCCTGTAGAGCTTGCGTTCATTGCAAGTACATGCAAAAAATGTGAGAAGTTCACACGTCCAAAAACTGGAATAGAATATCAGATTAAATATTACCTAATTTGTAATTTCTCCTATGTCATTTATGCATTGTGGTGCCAATGTGGTCTCCTGTAGATAGACCACATGGGACATGAAAACGAAGTTGAACCAACATAGGTATACAATTAGGAAGAATAAAGTAGACCTTCCTGTACCAAAACATTTTGCTGATATGGGACATGCTGAAAGTGAATTACGGTTCATGATAATTGATCATGTTCCCCCGCTAAAGAGGAGAGGAGATAGGTAGGCCCTACTTAAAAGACAAGAGCTAAAATGGATTTTTCAATTTGGTTCACTAAAACCTAATGATTTAAATGTAGATTTTAAAATTTCTTCAAGTATAGTGGGAAGGTAGAGGCCTATGGCATAGCCCGATATGTTGTTGCATTTGTATCTGCATACTCAGTATACATTCTGAAATAGGATAAATGGATATTTCATGATATTAATTTCTGTTGGTATCTTGCTTTTTACAGTGACAAATTGGGAGAAGACTCACCGGACCGAAAATGAATTATTTAAATTGTTTATGTGATAAAGTATAAATAAATATTTTACCGCTATAAGCATGTCAGTTGCGGTGATATGGTCAGATGGGAACGTGTATAGGAGTAGTCACTTTTTCAATTTTTTATCTTCATTTATTTTCTTTTATATAATTTTTTATATCTCAACTTATTTATTTTTATATATAGGTGTAGCTGTGCGCAGCCGCAGATGGGCTACTCAGCTTGTAAACAATGCATTTGCGCATGCGCGTCGTGCTGTTCTGATAGCGTGATTGCATGTCTATTGCGTCATGTCCGGTGGGACCTTTCAGTTAAGGGAGCATGTAGGTTGTCACGCCCCTTTTTCGGGTTTGGGAGAATCCACATCGGGTCCGTCGGGAAAAAATGTCGCATCGTGTCGCAGACTGGCGCAGGATGTCTGCGACATGGCGCAGACAAAGATGCGACAAAAAAACCCGACAAAAGAGGTCGGGTTTAGAATAGTAAATGAGGGCCCATGTGTGTTTACAAATCCCCCATGGAGCCAGAACAGTAGACTTTCCCCACATGTGACCCGATTTTGGAAACTACACCCCTCACACAATGTAATAAAGGGTACAGTGAGCATTTACACCCCACAGGTGTCTGACAGATTGAAATTTTCTTCCTTCCATTTGCACAGCCCACTGTTCCAAAGATCTGTCAAACGCCAGTAGGGTGTAAATGCTCACTGCACCCCTTATTAAATATTGTGAGGGGCATAATTATCAAAATGGGGTCACATGTGAGGGGGTCCACTGTTCTGGCATCATGGGGGCTTTGTAAACCCAAATGGCCCCCAACTTCTTTTCCAACCAAATAGCTCAATGGCACTCCTTCTCTTCTGAGCACTTTAGTTCGCCCACAGAGCAAAATGTGACATGCCCCCCAAAAAACATTTCAGCAAAATTTGCTTTCCAAAAGCCAAATGTGACTCCTTCTCTTCTGAGCATTGTAGTGGGCCCGCAGTGCACTTGATGTCCTCACATGGGGTATTACCATACTCAGAATAGATGAGTTTACACATTTTGTGGGGCATTTTCTCCTATTACCCCTTGTAAAAATGTAAAATTTGGGGAAAAACCAGCATTTTAGTGAAAAAAAAAAATGAATTTTCACATCCAACTTTAACAAAAAGTCGTCAAACACCTGTGGGATGTTAAGGCTCACTATACCCCTTGTTACGTACCTTGAGGGGTGTAGTTTCCAAAATAGTATGCCATTTGATTTTCTGTTCTGGCACCATTGGGGCTTCCTAAATGAGATATGCCCCCCAAAAAACATTTCAGAAAAACTCACTCTCCAAAATCCCATTGTCGCTCCTTCCCTTCTGAGCCCTCTACTGCGCCCGCAGAACACTTTTCATACACATATGAGATATTTTCTTACTCAAGAGAAATTGGGTTACACATTTTGGGGGGATTTCTATCCTTTTACCCCTTTTAAAAAATCTAAAACTGGGTCTACAAGAACATGCGAGTATAAAAAATGAAGATTTAGAATTTTCTCTTTTACATTACTGCTATTCCTGTGAAACACCTAAAGGGTTAATACACTTTCTGAATGTCATTTTGAATACTTTGAGGGGTGCAGTTTTTACAATGGGGTCATTTTTGGGTGTTTATAATATGAAGGCCCTTCACATCCACTTCAAAACGGAACTGGTCCCTGAAAAATGCTGATTTTGAAAATTTTGTGAAAAATTGGAAAATTGCTGCTGCACTTTGAAACCTTCTGATGTTTTCCAAAAGTAAAAACATGTCAACTTTATGATGCAAACATAAAGTAGACATATTGTATATGCGAATCAATATATAAGTTATTTGGTATGTTTATTTTCCTTACAAGCAGGGAGCTTCAAAATAAAAAAAAAATGTCATGAAATTTTGGAATTTTTCACCAAGAAATGATACAAGTATCGATGAGAATTTACCACTATGTTAAAGTAGAATATGTCAAGAAAAAACTATGTCAGAACCAAATTCATAAGTTTAAGCATCCCAGAGTTATTAATGCTTAAAGTGACAGTGAACAGCTTACATTGACATGGTCTGAAATGGCAAGAGGCGCTTAACCACAAGTGCAGTTGTGCACTTACGCTGGGGTGGAGCTCCTGCACTTGTGGTCCGTTGCAATGGGCGATCCTCAGCATAATATGCATACAATGGAGGATGCCTGCAGAGGGTCACAAGTACCACAATGGCATCCTACACCAGATAAACGTGTGGATGCGTGAAATTTAAACATTAAACAACTACATTGATGTGGTCTGAAATGGCCGGCGGTCCTCAACCCCCAAGTGCAGTTGTGCACTTATGCTGGGGTGGAGGTCCTACATTTGTTGACCACAATATAGGTTCACTACTGTGGTAGATGTAAACAATGACATTAACTAACCCTCAAAACTTATGTAAAATTGAGACAGTAGCCAGTATATCCTTATGTGAAGTACATACCTGCACTTGTCACTGCCATTGTATGTGTGCTTAGTCACACTGGAGGTAACCTGGGAGCAGTCTACAAGTCAGACCTAATGCTGCTGTAATTTGGTTCCTGGTTTTGCTTATCCGGCACAGGTAGGTTAGTGTTAGGTTCTGTACCACTTGAGAAACCTTGACGTTGGTGTGCGGGCTCAGGTATGTCCTTCATATAAGGATATACTGGCTAATGTCTCAATTTTACATCAGTTTTGAGGGTTAGTTAATGTCATTGTTTACATCTACCACAGTAGTGAACCTATATTGGGGTCCACAAATGCAGGACCTCAACCCCAGCGTAAGTGCACAACTGCACTTGGGGTTGAGGACCGCCTGCCATTTCAGACCACATTGATGTAGTTGTTTAAAGTGACAGTGGTCAGATGTGCAAAAAATGCTCTGGTCCTTAAGGTTAAAATGGGCTTGGTCCTTAAGGGGTTAATGTAATACACTGCTCAAAAAAATAAAGGGGGCACTTAAACAACACAATGTAACTTCAAGTCAATCACACTTCTGTGAAATCACACTGTCCACTCAGGAAGCAACACTGATTGACAATCAATTTCATATGCTGTTGTGCAAATGGAACAGACAACAGGTGGAAATTATAGGCATTTAGCAAGAACACGCCCAATAAAGGAGTGGTTCTGCAGGTGGTGACCACGGACCACTTCTCAGTTCCTATACTTCCTTGCTGATGTTTTGGTCACTTTTGAATGCTGGTAGTGCTTTCACTCTAGTGGTAGTGTGGTGAGCCACCGGTGTTATAGCGGGACTACGGGTGTAGCGGTGTAGGTAGTGGAGCCAGATGGTATTAACCCCGGGGGCAAGATGTTGTTAACCCCTAGTGTTCGTGACGCCAGGATGTGGTTGTTTGGTGTAGGGCACCGCCGGCAACCAACCCAAAACGGCATATAGTAAAGGATAGTCAAAAGCAGAGTTTTGATGCAACTGGAACTTTACTGAAGGAGGCATAAAACAGTCTTTACAAATAGCCAACTTCCACAGAGGTGACCGGGACACAGGGAACCTCTCAGGCTTGCTTGGACTTGTAGTTGCAGTAATAATGATGCAGACCACTGTACTACTGTTATGACTGTGGTAGGGACAGTAGAGACTTGACTAGTACTCACAGATTTGATGTGGCTGCAGATTGATAGGCTTTGGCCTAGATATGCTGGACTTGATTTGCACAGGACGTGTGCTTGCTTTCTTGAACAGGTCTAAAGAGAGAGAATGTGGAGACTACAGCGGAGTGTGGAGAATGTGGAGACTTATATATCAGGGGCTGGATTAAAGCCCATTGGTAGCTGGTTGCCTGTGCCCATGGAACTGTGTATATCATGTGATCACACATCACATGACATATCACATGACCTTAGGAAGGTCCTATACAGGGTAAATATCCTAACAAGCTTTGTATACAGCTTACATTCACTGTACAATACTTATAATAGATGTACATACTTAATATACAACATAATATAATAGAACACCATATAATGACTTAGGGGGACCCTGCAGGAGAGCCCTGTGGACCTGAGGGACTCTACCTGAGGGCACTTTAGGACTGGACAGAATCATGTTCTGTACTGGGACACCACAAACCCACTTACTTAATATAAGTCACCCTCGACATCTGTCCCCTTAGGGAGAGGAGCGAAATGGCCACTGGGCCATATGCAGTCCTGAAGCATTACATAAAACGTCCAATTCCAGGCAGATGAAACGCATATGAAAACTGATGAACGGGTGATAAGAATCTCTGTATATAATGTCCATACATGCTCTGCAAATCTGATGAACAGAATAACTCTAGGACTTTCTTGACAAGGATTCATTAGCTTATGAACATACCTATGACTTTAACAACATGACTTATACTTATGACATAGCTTTTTTTTGTAGGTATTACTATGGACTATGCACAATTAGTGTCTATGCATATAACAGACATAGCTGACTATACATTTCTGACTGACTAGGACATTTTATGACATTAGACTATATCTGACATTTTATTATGATTATGACATCACATTTTATGAGTACTGCAACATTTGATTAGTACTATGATATATTTGACTATGACTGACATTTGTCTGACTATTAGACAATTAAACTTTGTATGCATGGTAACAGCAATGCTTATACATACACTTTGACATTATACCATAAAGTTATTAGACATTATACCACTTGTTTATTTTTGCTGTTAGACATAACATTATACCACTATTTATTTTTGCTGTTAGACATTGGTAGCGGATTGGGTTGCCTGAGGCTTTCTGCCCAATGCATTGGCCACTAGGGTCTATCCGCATTACACACTTACCCCTAGAACACTTTATTCTAGATAACATTTGACATGCTGTTACCATACTTTTGTACGTGATTTGGTTAGCTACA
This sequence comes from Hyla sarda, assembly GCF_029499605.1. Taxonomy (NCBI): domain Eukaryota; kingdom Metazoa; phylum Chordata; class Amphibia; order Anura; family Hylidae; genus Hyla; species Hyla sarda. Next base: position 252,640,787 of record NC_079190.1, on the reverse strand, counting down.
GGAATACCTTCTGGCTAGTAAAGTACCCTGGACACGCAAATACAAGAAGAAATGACATTAGTTATTTGACATTTTAGTGAATAACAGTGGTGTGGACTGATATAAGAAGGTTACAGTCCCTAATGTATATTTGACTGAAGTTTATGACTGATGTACATGACTTTTATGATTTATGTGTACTGAATTTATGTGTGTACACTATTTAAGTCAGTCTAGATATCTGGCTGTGTTGTTACGCCGAGCGCTCCGGGTCCCTGCTCCTCCCCGGAGCGCTCACGGCGTTCCTCTCTCTGCAGCGCCCCGGTCAGACCCGCTGACCGGGAGCGCTGCACTGACATTGCCGGCGGGGATGCGATTCGCATAGCGGAACGCGCCCGCTCGCGAATCGCATCCCAAGTCACTCACCTGTCCCGGTCCCTGGCTGTCACGTCCTGGCGCACGCGGCTCCGCTGCTTAGGGCGCGCGCGCGCCAGCTCTCCAAGATTTAAAGGGCCAGTGCACCAATGATTGGTGCCTGGCCCAATCAGCCTAATTAGCTTCCACCTGCTCCCTGTCCATATTACCTCACTTCCCCTGCACTTCCTTGCCGGATCTTGTTGCCTTGTGCCAGTGAAAGCGTTTAGTGTTGTCCAAAGCCTGTGTTCCAGTTCTCCTGCTATCCTCTTTGACTACGAACCTTGCCGCCTGCCCCGACCTTCTGCTACGTCTGACCTTGCCTCTGCCTAGTCCTTCTGTCCCACGCCTTCTCAGCAGTCAGCGAGGTTGAGCCATTGCCGGTGGATACGACCTGGTTGCTACCGCCGCAGCAAGACCATCCCGCTTTGCGGCGGGCTCTGGTGAAAACCAGTAGCAACCCTAGAACCGGTCCACCGACACGGTCCACGCCAATTCCTCGCTGACACAGAGGATCCACATCCAGCTAGCCGAATCCTAACATGTGTGAAGTGTTAGTGTGAAGGTTGTTTTTTCATCTCTCCCAGTGGAGCTGGGACAACACCTATATATGAACACCTTTATTCAACTCTATACACGTGTACAGTAAACCATTTACAGTTTATTACATTTTATTAAGCATAACTTTTATTGCCTAGAGATGCAAGGTTTAAGTACTACCAGCAAGATAACTGAGATGATCAGGTTAGATCCACCTGATATTAAACCAATCAAAAATAGGTAGGAAAACCTCATCAAATATTATGTATTGTGACTACATATAGATATAGCCCAAAAGGTAGTACACACCACTATAAATAAATACCACAAAAGGAAAATAATTAATTGATAATTTTATTGAAAGACAGAAAAACCCACATAGACACTACCCATAAAATAACATACATCACACAAGACATATAAAATCATTAATTGCGGTGGGGGAGTGGGACATAAATATAAAGGACAATGCCTAGAGGCAAATATGACCAAAGTGCATGCAAATGGAGATAGGCTAAAGTGCAAATGCCTGATGGATTAACAACAATCCATGGATATCTAACGGCAGCATAACATTGTAAACATTAACCTCTCTGTAAACGTATTTAAATAAATCAGGGCAGATTGTATACCCAGAAAACTCAAAGCCCCCTAGTAAGGTGCCTGAGATGCTAGCTGCCAAAATTAACTATCTACATACCTACTACATCCAATCTGCATGTGTAACTAAGGTGCTGAGTAACATAAAGCAAAATGCAATGCCCCAATCCCTGACTCCCCCCACCTCACTGTTCGACGCGTTTCGCCACTGCTTCTTCCAGGAGGTGAGGTGGGGGGCATCAGCAGACCTTATATACCCCAGAATGGCTATCTCACCTGCCGGAGCCATTATCGGGCGCTTCCGGTGCACACACACGAGGACGTGACAGCCAGAAGTGCGTATTCCAGGCGCCGGCGGGGACGCGTTATGCGCATCATTGCCGGGCCTTTACTCATGCACCACCTGACCTGCCGCCCCCCCCCCGCGCGCATGCGCCCGAAAGCGCTCACACTCCGGCGGCCATCTTGGTAAAGGGAAAGCATTGCCCACACATTAGCAGCATAAAAAAGAGAAGTAAGTATAAATCACCATGATATGTAATATAGTTCGATATATAAACATGATTACAAAATGCCCAATGTAGGAGATAACGACATGATGAGGTACAAGACATGATTAACCCCTTAAGGACTCAGCCCATTCTGGCCTTAAGGACTCAGACAATTTAATTTTTACGTTTTCATTTTTTCCTCCTCGCCTTCTAAAAATCATAACTCTTTTATATGTTCATCCACAGACTAGTATGAGGGCTTGTTTTTTGCGCGACCAGTTGTCCTTTGTAATGACATAACTCATTATATCATAAAATGTATGGCGCAACCAAAAAACACTATTTTTGTCGGGAAATTAAAACGAAAAACGCAATTTTGCTAATTTTGGAAGGTTTCGTTTTCACGCCGTACAATTTATGGTAAAAATGACATGTATTCTTTATTCTGAGGGTCAATAAGATTAAAATAATACCCATTATTACCTACTTTTCTATTAGTGTTGCGCTTAAAAAAAATCACAAACTTTTTAACCAAATTAGTACGTTTTTAATCTTTTTATTTTGATGACCTCTAACTTTTTTATTTTTCCGTATAAGCAGCAGTATGGGGGCTCATTTTTTGCGCCATGATCTGTACTTTTTTTTGATACCACATTTGCATATAAAAAACTTTTAATACATTTTTTATAATTTTTTAAAAATAAAATGTATTAAAAAAGTAGCAATTTTGGACTTTTTTTTTTTACGTTCACGCCGTTCACCATACGGGATCATTAACATTTTATTTTAATAGTTCGGACATATATGCACGCGGCGATACCAAATATGTCTCTAAAATTAATTTGTTACGCTTTTTGGGGGTAAAATAGGAAAAAACGGACGTTTAACTTTTTTATTGGGGGAGGGGATTTTTCACTTTTTTTTTACTTTTACTTTTACATTTTTTTACATTTTTTTTTACACTTGAATAGTCCCCATAGGGGACTATTCATAGCAATACCATGATTGCTAATACTGATCTGTTCTATGTATAGGACATAGAACAGATCAGTGTTATCGGCGATCTTCTGCTCTGGTCTGCTCGATCTCAGACCAGAGCAGGAGACACCGGGAGCCGGACGGAGGAAGGTGAGGGGACCTCTGTGCGGCGTCCTGAATGATCGGATCCCCGCAGCAGCGCTGCGGGCGATCCGATCATTCATTCAAATCGCGCACTGCCGCAGATGCCGGGATCTGTATTGATCCCGGCACCTGAGGGGTTAATGGCGGACGCCCGTGAGATCACGGGCGTCGGCCATTGCCGGCGGGTCCCTGGCTGCGATCAGCAGCCGGGATCAGCCGCGCATGACACGGGCATCGCTCCGATGCCCGCGGTTATGCACAGGACGTAAATGTACTTCCTGGTGCGTTAAGTACTACCGCACCAGGACGTACATTTACGTCCTGCGTCATTAAGGGGTTAAGTACATAGTTGGTAATAATGCATATAAACAAAAAAGAAGAAAGAAAAAAGGAAAGTTAAGAGACAATATGCACATTTATATACATTTGTCCATGATTATTGTAAATGTAATAAAAAATATTAGAAAACAATGATTGTGTAAATTAATCAACATGATAACTCATATTTCATATCTGTGTCAGCACAATGGACAATTTTTTACATACTAAAATTATACCAATATAATACATCACCATGATGTAGGGTTGCTATATTTGGCAATATTCATGTACACTACTAATAGTGTTTGTGTATAAAGGTGAATATGCAAATATTGTGACAATAATCAAATTAATAAGTGAATGAATGATGATGAATAGTGATGAAATAATGAATAATCGTGAGAATTGGTGCTAAAAATAATTAGTAAAAATAAATAAAAATTATTAGAGGATATGTGTGAAATGAAGAATAGTATAACAGTGTGTATAAATATATATGAAAGTGTATAATGGGAAGTAAAAAGTGATGAACACATATAAGTGAATAACGCTATAATTCATATAAAAAAACGTGAACAACAATGGGTGTGTATGATAATGGAGTGAATAACTGTTTAGGTAATTGAGAATGTTGTGGATGTTAAACTAATGAGTGATTGTTGCGCGAAGTAGTGAGTGAACAATCAGTTAGGAGTGTAGTGGATATTGTACGTGAAAAAGTGATGAATGACCTGATAGAGTGTAGATATAACAAAATACAAAAGACCTGAGGGACTCTACCTGAGGGGACTTTAGGACTGTACAGAACCATGTTCTGTACCGGGACACCACAGTAGCATCAGACGGAGTTTACAACCCACACAAGTGGCTCAAGTAATGCAGCTCATCCAAGATCAATGCGAGCTGTGGCAAGAAGGTTTGCTGTGTCTGTCAGCGTAGTGTCCAGACCATGGAGGCGCTACCAGGAGACAGGGCAGTACATCAGGAGACGTGGAGCAGGCCGTAGGAGGACAACAACCCAGCAGCAGGACCACTATGTCTGGCTTTGTGCAAGGAGGAGCAGGAGGAGCACTGCTAGAGCCCTGCCAGAGCCCTTCAAAATGACCTATAGCAGGCCACAAATGTGCATGTGTCCATTAAAACTGTCAGAAACAGACTCCATGAGGGTGGTATGAGGGCCCGACGTTCACAGGTGGGCGTTGTGCTTACAGCCCAACACCGTGCAGGACGTTTGGCATTTGCCAGAGAACACCAAGATTGGCAAATTCGCCACTGGCACCCTGTGCTCTTAACAGATTAATTCTGGTTCACACTGAGCACATGCGACAGACGTGACAGTGTCTGTAGACGCCATGGAGAATGTTCTGCTGCCTGCAACATCCTCCAGCATGACCGGTTTGGCGGTCGGTCAGTAATGGTGTGGGGTGGCATTTCTTTGGGAGCCGCACAACCATTAGCCATTAGGTACCGAGATGAGATCCTCAGACCCCTTGTGAGACCATATGCTGGTGCGGTTGGCCCTGGGTTCCTCCTAATGCAAGACAATGCTATACCTCATGTGGCTGGAGTTTGTCAGCAGTTCATGCAAGAGGAAGGCATTGATGCTATGGACTGTCCCGCCCGTTCCCCAGACCTGAATCCCATTGAGCACATCTGGGACATCATGTCTCGCTCCATCTACCAACACCACATTGCACCACAGACTGTCCAAGAGTTGGCAGATGCTTTAATCCAAGTCTGGGAGGACATCCCTCAGGAGACCATCTGCCACCTCATCAGGAGCATGCCCAGGCATTGTAGGGAGGTCATACGGGCATGTGGGGGCCACACACACTACTGAGCCTCATTTTGACTTGTTTTAAGACCATTACATCAAAGTTGGATCAGCCTGTAGTGGCGTTTTCCACTTTGATTTTGAGTGTATCTCCATATCCAGACCTCCATGGGTTGATAAATTTGATTTCCATTGATAATTTTTGTGTGATTTTGTTGTCAGCACATTCAACTTTGTAAAGATGAAAGTATTTCATATGATTAGTTCATTCATTCAGAACTAGGATGTGTTATCTTAGTGTTCCCTTTATTTTTTTGAGCAGTGTAGAATATGCAAATGTTGAACCCATACACGGCTTCAAGACCTAAGTGTATACTATTATGGCAATGTAATGTACAAAAAACTGTTATGCAGTTTAATTCACAATACCCCACACACAAAAATCACCCCTCCCCTTTCTCATTTTACAAATAGAACATATAAACAAAACCAAAAAAACATATCTGATACTGCCTTGCAGAATTGTCCGAGCTATTAAAATATAACATTATCGATCCCGCATGTATTCAGGGTATATGATGCATCTTATACTAAATTTCAGGGTGTACAGTATGTATTATAATATTATAATACATTTCAGGGTGCACACTGTGGGAGAGATTTATCAAAACCTGTCCAGAGGCAAAGTTGACCAGTTGCCCATAGCAACCGATCAAATCGCTTCCTTTATTTTAAAAAGGGCCTCTGAAAAATGAAATAAGCGATCTGAGTGGTTGCTATGGGCAACTGGTCTACTTTTCCTCTTGACGGGTTTTGATAAATCTTCCTCTGTATCTTATAATGGGTGTATAGTATAATAAATTTCAGGAAGCACAGTGTATATTATAATCAATTTTAAAAGGTATTATATATGTTCTAATGCATTTATGGGGTGCTATCATGGCCATATCTGCCATGATGCAGTCCCAGGGGTAACATGTTCTATGGAGTGACCATAAATCATACTGTGTAGCATCTTGTGCTATACACCACTGGCTCCATTGACCTAGTGCAAATGATGGCTCGGCACACGTATAGGATGGAAGCAGTCAGGACTAGGAATGCAAACACTTTTCTGGTGTTGTTATATGCTTCAGACAGAAAAAGTGAGCACTTGCCCATTAAATAGTACACAAGGTGTCATGGTAGTATGACCGTGAATAAGCTTTCTATGAACTGTAGAAACACATTGGCCCTCATTTACTATTGCAAATAAATGTTTTGTCGAGTTGTGCGCCGGACTCTGTCGCATTGCGTCATAAATTCTGTATGCGCCAGATTCTGCTCCATAATTTGCTCCAGAATTGAAAAAACCCAGACTAACTCTCCATTTTGGTGAGAAAACCTGGAAAGGGGGCGTGGCCACAGGGAAAAGGGACGCGGTCACCAAAAAGGGGCGTGTTCCCGACATATTCACAAAAACCCAACATATTTACTAAGGTTTCCACATAAAATTTGGTGGATTTGTGCTGAGGAAAACCAGACAGTTCAGATCATATGTAAAAAAAAAGCAAAATGTAGGGAAAGTAGAAAATGTAGGGAAACCTTAGTAAATACTGTGGAAAATAAATTGTAGGGAATTAAAACCCACAAAGAAACCTACACTCCACTCTTAGTAAATGAGGTCCATTGTTTTGACTCTTGTATATGTGAGGTGCATCCATTCTTTTTTTTTTTTTTTTTTTCAGAAAAGCAATAGTGATTGAAGAATTTAATACCACACTTAGAGACCTTAGGTGACATAGAAACTTTTTTTTGGCCTTGTCCTCACAAGGACGGGAGGTTATGCTTAAATACAGCTATTTATGGGTAAACTGGAGTGTGTGCATGCACTTATTGTTAAAATGAATTCAGACAGACTTCAGGCCCTTCAACTTTTTTCACTTTTTTTATGTTTAGACCTTGTGCTAAAATAAAAAATATAGGTTTTCCCTCAGCATTCTGCACACAATATTCAATAATGACAAAGTAAGAACAGAACTTTAGAAATGTTTGCAATAAGAGAAAGAAATAAGCATTTTTGTTATGGCACTTGAATTTTAGCTCTGAGAAACCTCCAAAAGGTCAACCATCACTGCACCATCTGGGCTTAAAGGGGTACTCTGCTGGCTCTGCTGGAAAACCATTTTTATTTTTTTTATTTTTTTATTTAAATCGACTGGTGCCAGAAAGTTAAACCGATTTGTAAATTACTTCTATTTAAAAATCTCAATCCTTCCAGTATGTATCTGCTCATGTATGCTCCAAAGAAAGTTCTTTTCTTTTTGAACTTTCTTTCTGTTTGACCACAGTGCTCTCTGCTGACACCTCTGTCCATGTCAGGAACTGTCCAGATAAGGATAAGCTTGCTATGGGGATTTCCTCCTACTGTGGAAAGTTCCTAAAAGGGACAGAGGTGTCAGAAGAGAGCACTGTGGTCAAACAGAAAGAAAGTAAAAAAAGAAAATAAATTTCTTTGGAGCATACATCAGCAGATACATACTGGAAGGATTAAGATTTTTAAATAGAAGTGATTTACAAGAGCACTGTGGTCAGACAGAAAACAAATTCCGAAATAAAAGAACTTCACGTGGAGCATGCATCAGCTGATAAGTACTGGAAGGATTAAGAATTTTCAATAGAAATAATTTACAAATCTGTTACTTTCTGGCACCAGTTGATTAAAAATTTTTTTCCAGCAGAGTACCCCCTTAATGGCATAGAGGCCAAAAAAGCCTCAATTGCCCAATACCATCCCTACAGTGAAGCATGGTGGTGGCAGCATCATACTGTGGGGGTGTTTTGTCAGCAGCTAAAATTGGGAAACTGGTCATGGTTGAGGGAAAGCTGAATAGAGTACAGAGATATTCTTAATAAAAACCTAATCCAGGGTGCTTTGAGTTGAAGATTCACCTTCAAACAAGACAATGACCTTAAGCACACAACCAAGACAGCACAGCTAAAACTTAGAGACAACTCTATGAATGTCCTTGAGTGGCCAAGCCAGAACCCTGGCTTGAATCCCATAGAACATCTCTGGAGAGACTTGAAAATGGCTACCACTGACAGTCCCCATCCAACCTGACAAAGCTTGAGAGGAGGGGCAGGGAAGATTGGCAGAAAATCACAAAATCCAGCTGTACAAACCTTATGACTTCATACCCAAGAAGACTGGAGGCTGTAATTGCTGCCAAAAATGCTTCAACTAAGAACTGAATAAAGGGTCTGAATACTTATATCAGTGCAATATTTTAGTTTCTCCTTTTTTTTTATAAATTAACAAAGATTTCTAACATCACTTTTTCACAGCAGAAGAAAATCTACTCAGGGTACTGTGTGTCATATAATTAATTTTAGGGTGCATGGTCTATATTATAATGCATTTCAGGATAATGTGTAATCTATTTCAGGGGGCATGTGTATATTAAAATGAATTTCTAGGGGCACAGTGAATATTAAGATAAACATCACAGGATACGACGAGTAATAGAATACATTTCAGGGAGCATGCTTTGGGCTTCTGCGATCTATAGTTTTTTTATGGTAAAAATTTCTTTAGAGCAGTAACTTGACTTGGCAAATGTAAAATGTTATTAATAGAGTAATAATAATTCATGTACATAGATCTTGTTATGTAACATTATTTTTAATGTTGTTTGAATGGTCGGGGGAAAACATTTTTGAAATCCACTCTTTTGGCCAATATATGTAGAAACGGCTCTTGACCTGAGAATAATGTTTTGTGAACTCGTAAGCAATAGAAATCCTCTTGACTCATTGAGCAATTCTACCAAAGATAGCCAGATAAACCAAGTCAACATCATTCAACGTTCAACAGCTGAAAGGAAAGAATAATATCAGGATTATGTTGTTTTTCTTAGAATTGACCATTAGTGGCTATTGTTTCACTTTGAAGAATCGGGGCTTCAATTCCCATAAGCATTGTTTGATAACTTCAAAGTGGGCTATATTCAATACAGAAAAGGAAAATAATTGACTATTTTATACTCCATGAATAGCCTAGGCACAATGGTATTTGGTGATTATATACAAGACCACAATCGCACTTTGCTGACGCCTCAGATGCCAGTGCCATATTGTTTTTTTTATATTCTGAATTATTATATTTCACACACATAAACACACAAAGCATTATACATTCTATACATTAACACTGTAGCGGAGTAAGAAGAATTAAATAAAATTTAAAAAAGACAGAAAACAATCAACAAAAGGGGAAATCCGGCTACTTCATGACGGCAGTGAGCTGGCAATTAATTACCCATAAGTTCTCTATATTTGCTAGAGTTTTAAAATTGCTACCACTGAAACCAGGTTTTCCCAAACTTGACAAGCCCTGGGAGTGAGCCATAAGTTCGTCCATCTGATATATTTCTTCAATTTTATGGATCCAAAATTGTAATGTCGGAGCCTCAGGGCGTCTCAAAAGGGTGAGAATACAAGCTCTTGCTGCATTTACTAAGTGCGAAGGAGCAAAGAATAGTCAGCTTTAACTAGAATATTGGAAAGATGTAACAGGAAGAAGGCCGGGGTGTGTGGAAGCACATTATCAGGAAGGGTAGATGTAATCCACCTCACCTCCTCCCAAAACTTACTCAAACATGGGCACTCCCAGAAAATATGTAAAACTGTTCCTAACTGGCCACATCCACACCAGCATAGGGGTGACACCTGTGGGTACATCTTTTGTTGATGTACCGGGACCTTATACCGATGTATGAGTATTTTATACCCTCATTCTTGGTATCTGCATGAAATGGATGACCTAATTGACCAATATAAGTTCTCTTTTTGGCTTAATGAAAATGTCATCCCTAAATCCTGTTCCCATGATACAATCTGGGGAGGGTCCTTCTGACCAGGAGAGGAGATCAGCATGGCATATAATTTCGAGAGAACGTGATTAACCAATCCCACACCCAAACAAAGTGATTCATAAGGTGTTTTTAACTGAGAAAATTGGTCAGGAGAGGGAAAAGAGAATAAAAAGTGACTCAACTAAAGGGCACGCCAACAACCCAGAGCTGCTGGTGCCTCAATAGTGATCAACTCTGATATGGAAAACCACATACCCTCTTTGATAAAGTCCTGAGCCTGAGATTTGCCCAAGCTGGCCCATTGTCTGAAACAGGGATCGGTCAAACTCTGGGTTACCTAATATCGGGAACAGTGGATACAGAAATGGACCAAGATGGTCATTGGCAACAAATTGGTTACAAAATTTGTGTAGCAGAGTTGAGATGCTGTTGAGATTGTGATTGTTTAGCTTGAGGTAACCAAGTGAGGGCCACTAAGGGCCCAACCGACAGAACATTCTCTACGGTGACCCAGAGTTTTGAAGTAGAGTGACGATGCCAGTTAATTACTCTAGTCATTTGGGAAGCTGCATAATAACAATATGGGTTCAGATTTCCTAGAACACTTTCCAATTTGGGTCTATACAGGAGATGTCACGCCACTCAAGGTGCTTTCTTTGGCCAAAAAAAAATTGAAAAAAAGTGACAAGGCTGAGGAGAAAAAAGACCATGACAAAGAATTGGTAAAGTTTGAAACAGACACAAGAGGTGTGGAAAAATGTTCTGTTTAAGAATAGAGCATTGTCCAAACCAGGTGAAAGAATTCTTGTGCGATTGTTCTAGGTCCATTTTTATGGAGCTTAGCCAAGGGGTAAAGTTTGCCTCACAGAGGCCCCAATCTTCAGAGTAAGATTTTTGCCCAAATTTTTTATTAAAGATGCAGACCACCAGAAGGAGAATGAAGAAGATAGAGATGGCACCACGGATGAGGGAAGCAAAATGTCTAAAGCCTATGATTTTTAGGGTTAGTCACAAAAAATAAAAATTAATTTGTATCGGCTTGTAGAAGCCAAGAGGCGTGCGAAACAGTGTTGTCCCGAGACCCCTATCCTCTCTACCCTGTCCGTTGAACATATGTTGATGCACCATATCCTGCAATAAAGACCCCTCGATGGCGAGTGCTGGCTACTGTATTTCTTCATTGAACAGTCATCACTTTCTTTGTTTGGCATTGTTCACTGCCGCAACCTGGGGAGGTGCGTGAAGTCTGGCAACTAATCTGAGTGACCAGTGTGATTACTAGTAGTGGAGGTACCGGTGCTATCCTTTCTTATTGAACAAAATATAAAAGATCTGCATATGCTGCCACCTCATGTTCCACCTGACCCACTTTGATTCCTGAAATGTCTTTGTACCTACGCACTTGTCTCAGAAATGGTTCAAGAACAAGAGTGAAGATCAGGGGGGAGAGTGGGAATCCCTGACGGGTTCCATTCAATATCGGAAATGGGGATGAGAGTACTCCGTTCACTAAGGATTTGAATACCAAGCTCCTCTCCACTGATGCATATTTGGGCCCAGACCTATATATTCTAGAGTTGCAAATAGAAATGGCCATGCAAGTTGGTTAAAGGTCTTTTTTTTTGTGCTGGTGGTTAGTAACATAGCAGGATAGAATGAGTAGAAACATAATGAATAAGGTTTAGGGCTCTGATCGTGTTGTCCCTTGCCTCCCGGGTTGGTATAAAGCCCACTTAATTTAAGTGGTTCATCCCTGGTAGGTAAGGAACCAGATTTTAGAGAACAATTTAAGGTCAATGTTCAATAATTAAATTGGCCGAGAGCTTGGGCATAGTGCTGGGTCCTCACCCCCCTTTGGGATCACCACTATGTTAGCCCATAGGGCATCACTTGGTAGTATAGCCCCAGGAGCTATAGAGTTTAAAGAGGCTAACAGGTGGTCCTGCAAAGTTGGAAGAAAAGTCTCATAGTAGGAAAGAGTTAATCCATCTGGTCCGGGGGCTTTCCACATTTAAGGGCTTTCATTAACTCTATTTCTGAGATAGGCTTCTCAAAGAGAGAAACAACATCCTCTGGGAGACGTGGAAGATCTGCTTCTTCCAGATATTCCCTAATTTTTTGTGTGTGACTACCAGAGAGGTTTGATTAAGGGATTGCCCCAAATTGTGCAATGTGGAGTAATATGAACGGAATGTTTCAGCAATTTTAATGGGAAGAACATTTTTTCCTCCATCTTGTGTTTGCACCCCCGAGACAAATGAGTGTGAGTGTTGCAAACGAAGGGCTGGATTTATTTCCTAATACATTTTGCAATGGGTGCTTTAGCTTTATCGAGAACCAGATGTCGGAGCTTTAATCTTAAAATCAACTGCCAAAGAGCATTTGTTTATAGTCTCTAGTTCTTGAATACAAGTGGTCACTCGTAACATACAATCTCATTTTTTATAGGAGGTGATTTTGATAAATGTACCCCTAATGTAGAACTTATGTGTCTCATAGATAACTGAAGGGCTCAAATTTGTAGAGCAATTTCTGGAGAAGAAGAAGTCCAAATCTTTGTGTATAGATTCCCTCCACCTCAGTATCATGCAATAGATTTTCATTCAAACGCCAACTCCAAGGTTGGTGAAAGGAGATAGAGAGATCAAGCACCAAGGTAATCATTACATGATCTGCGAATGTGATGGGATCTATTCGCGCTGTGAGAAGGGAAGAGAGATGTGCATGTGACAGTAGAAAACTGTCAAGCCTAGAAGAAGAGTCATGAAGGTGTGAGTAGAATGTAAAGTTTTTGTCAGATGGAAATAAAAACCACCAGGTGTCAATTAACTGAAAAGAAAGCAATGTGTTTAGCTCTGCGTAGAAAAGAAAATGAAAGTGAAGATATACCTGAAGAGGTGTCTGTCACGATGCCGGCTGGCAGGTAGTGGATCCTCTGTGCCAGAGAGGGATTGGCGTGGACCGTGCTAGTGGACCGGTTCTAAGCCACTACTGGTTTTCACCAGAGCCCGCCGCAAAGCGGGATGGTCTTGCTGCGGCGGTAGTGACCAGGTCGTATCCACTAGCAACGGCTCACCTCTCTGGCTGCTGAAGATAGGCGCGGTACAAGGGAGTAGGCAAAAGCAAGGTCGGACGTAGGAGAAGGTCGGGGCAGGCAGCAAGGATCGTAGTCAGGGGCAACGGCAGAAGGTCTGGAAACACAGGCAAGGAACACACAAGGAACGCTTTCACTGGCACTAAGGCAACAAGATCCGGCAAGGGAGTGCAGGGGAAGTGAGGTGATATAGGGAAGTGCACAGGTGAACACACTAATTGGAACCACTGCGCCAATCAGCGGCGCAGTGGCCCTTTAAATCGCAGAGACCCGGCGCGCGCGCGCCCTAGGGAGCGGGGCCGCGCGCGCCGGGACAGAACAGACGGAGAGCGAGTCAGGTAGGGGAGCCGGGGTGCGCATCGCGAGCGGGCGCTACCCGCATCGCGAATCGCATCCCGGCTGGCAGCGGAATCGCAGCGCCCCGGGTCAGAGGACGTGACCGGAGCGCTGCCGCGGGGAGAGTGAAGCGAGCGCTCCGGGGAGGAGCGGGGACCCGGAGCGCTCGGCGTAACAGTACCCCCCCCTTGGGTCTCCCCCTCTTCTTAGAGCCTGAGAACCTGAGGAGCAGACTTTTGTCTAGGATGTTGTCCTCAGGTTCCCAGGATCTCTCTTCGGGACCACAACCCTCCCAGTCCACTAAAAAAAAATTTTTCCCTCTGACCTTTTTGGCAGCTAAAATTTCTTTGACCGAGAAGATGTCCGAGGAGCCGGAAACAGGAGTGGGAGGGACAGATTTGGGAGAAAAACGGTTGAGGATGAGTGGTTTGAGAAGAGAGACGTGAAAGGCATTAGGGATACGAAGAGAGGGAGGAAGAAGAAGTTTATAAGAGACAGGATTAATTTGACACAAAATTTTGAAAGGACCAAGATAGCGTGGTCCCAACTTGTAGCTAGGGACACGGAAGCGGACATATTTAGCGGAGAGCCATACCTTGTCTCCAGGGGAAAAAACGGGGGGAGCTCTTCTTTTCTTATCCGCGAACTTCTTCATGCGTGATGAAGCCTGTAAGAGAGAATTTTGGGTCTCTCTCCATATGATGGAAAGGTCACGAGAAATTTCATCCACAGCGGGCAGACCAGAGGGCAAGGGAGTAGGGAGGGGGGGAAGAGGGTGACGGCCGTACACCACGAAAAATGGGGATTTGGAGGAAGACTCAGAGACCCTGAAGTTATACGAGAATTCGGCCCATGGGAGGAGATCTACCCAGTCATCCTGGCGGGAGGAAACAAAATGTCGCAAATAATCACCCAAGATCTGGTTAATCCTTTCTACTTGTCCATTGGACTGGGGATGATATGCAGAAGAAAAATTTAATTTAATCTTGAGTTGTTTACAGAGAGCCCTCCAGAATTTAGACACGAATTGGACGCCTCTATCCGAGACAATCTGCGTAGGCAACCCGTGAAGACGAAAAATGTGTACAAAAAATTGTTTAGCCAACTGAGGCGCAGAAGGAAGACCAGGAAGAGGGATGAAATGTGCCATTTTGGAGAATCGATCAACGACCACCCAAATAACAGTGTTGCCACGGGAAGGGGGTAAATCAGTAATAAAATCCATACCAATCAGAGACCAAGGCTGTTCGGGGACAGGCAGAGGATGAAGAAAACCAGCGGGCTTCTGGCGAGGAGTCTTATCCCGGGCACAGATAGTGCAGGCTCGCACAAAGTCCACAACATCCGTCTCCAGAGTCGGCCACCAATAGAAGCGGGAGATGAGTTGCACAGATTTCTTGATACCCGCATGACCTGCGAGATGGGAGGAGTGACCCCATTTGAGGATTCCGAGGCGTTGGCGAGGAGAAACAAAGGTCTTTCCTGGAGGAGTCTGCCTGATGGAGGCAGGAGAAGTGGAGATCAGGCAGTCAGGTGGAATGATGTGTTGCGGAGAGAGTTCAACTTCAGAGGCATCCGAGGAACGAGAGAGAGCATCGGCCCTAATGTTCTTATCGGCAGGACGAAAGTGAATCTCAAAATTAAATCGGGCAAAGAACAGAGACCACCGGGCCTGGCGAGGATTCAGCCGTTGGGCAGACTGGAGGTAGGAGAGGTTCTTGTGGTCGGTGTAGATAATAACAGGAGAACTTGATCCCTCCAGCAGATGCCTCCATTCCTCAAGTGCTAATTTAATGGCTAGAAGCTCTCGATCCCCGATGGAGTAGTTCCTCTCCGCTGGAGAGAAGGTCCTAGAGAAAAAACCACAAGTGACAGCATGCCCGGAAGAATTTTTTTGTAGAAGAACAGCTCCAGCTCCCACTGAGGAGGCATCAACCTCCAATAGGAAGGGTTTGGAAGGGTCAGGTCTGGAGAGGACGGGAGCCGAAGAAAAGGCAGACTTGAGTCGTTTAAAGGCGTCTTCTGCTTGAGGAGGCCAGGACTTGGGATCAGCATTTTTTTTGGTTAAAGCCACGATAGGAGCCACAATGGTAGAAAAATGTGGAATAAATTGCCTGTAATAATTGGCGAACCCCAAAAAGCGTTGGATAGCACGGAGTCCGGAGGGGCGTGGCCAATCTAAGACGGCAGAGAGTTTGTCTGGATCCATCTGTAGTCCCTGGCCAGAGACCAAATATCCTAGAAAAGGAAGAGATTGGCATTCAAACAGACATTTCTCAATTTTGGCATAGAGTTGGTTGTCACGAAGTCTCTGAAGAACCATACGGACATGCTGGCGGTGTTCTTCTAGATTGGCAGAAAAAATTAGGATATCGTCCAGATATACAACAACACAGGAGTATAACAGATCACGAAAAATTTCATTGACAAAGTCTTGGAAGACGGCAGGGGCGTTGCACAGTCCAAAGGGCATGACCAGATACTCAAAGTGTCCATCTCTGGTGTTAAATGCCGTTTTCCACTCGTCCCCCTCTCTGATGCGGATGAGGTTATAGGCGCCTCTTAAGTCCAATTTAGTGAAGATGTGGGCACCTTGGAGGCGATCAAAGAGTTCAGAGATGAGGGGTAAGGGGTAGCGGTTCTTAACCGTGATTTTATTAAGACCGCGGTAGTCAATGCAAGGACGTAGGGAGCCATCTTTTTTGGACACAAAGAAAAATCCGGCTCCGGCAGGAGAGGAGGATTTACGGATAAAGCCCTTTTTTAGATTCTCCTGGACGTATTCGGACATGGCAAGAGTCTCTGGGGCAGAGAGAGGATAAATTCTGCCCCGGGGTGGAGTAGTGCCCGGGAGGAGGTCGATAGGGCAATCATAAGGCCTGTGAGGAGGTAGAGTCTCAGCTTGTTTTTTGCAGAAAACATCCGCGAAGTCCATATAGGCCTTAGGGAGACCGGTTACTGGAGGAACCACAGAGTTACGGCAAGGGTTACTGGGAACCGGTTTTAGACAGTTCTTGGAACAAGAGGACCCCCAACTCTTGATCTCCCCAGTGGACCAATCCAGGGTAGGGGAATGAAGTTGAAGCCAGGGAAGTCCAAGGAGAATTTCCGAGGTGCAATTGGGGAGGACCAAAAGTTCAATCCTCTCATGATGAGATCCGATGCTCATAAGAAGGGGCTCCGTGCGGAAACGTATGGTACAGTCCAATCTTTCATTATTTACACAATTGATGTAGAGGGGTCTGGCGAGACTGGTCACCGGGATGTTGAACCTGTTGACGAGAGAGGCCAAAATAAAATTTCCTGCAGATCCAGAGTCCAAGAAGGCCACTGTAGAGAAGGAGAAGGCAGAGGCAGACATCCGCACAGGCACAGTAAGACGTGGAGAAGCAGAGTAGACATCAAGGACTGTCTCACCTTTGTGCGGAGTCAGCGTACGTCTTTCCAGGCGGGGAGGACGGATAGGACAATCTCTCAGGAAGTGTTCGGTACTAGCACAGTACAGGCAGAGGTTCTCCATACGGCGTCGTGTCCTCTCTTGAGGTGTCAGGCGAGACCGGTCGACCTGCATAGCCTCCACGGCGGGAGGCACAGGAACAGATTGCAGGGGACCAGAGGAGAGAGGAGCCGAGGAGAAGAAACGCCTCGTGCGAACAGAGTCCATATCTTGGCGGAGTTCCTGACGCCTTTCGGAAAAACGCATGTCAATGCGAGTGGCTAGGTGAATAAGTTCATGTAGATTAGCAGGAATTTCTCGTGCGGCCAGAACATCTTTAATGTTGCTGGATAGGCCTTTTTTGAAGGTCGCGCAGAGGGCCTCATTATTCCAGGACAATTCTGAAGCAAGAGTACGGAATTGTACGGCATACTCGCCAACGGAAGAATTACCCTGGACCAGGTTCAACAGGGCAGTCTCAGCAGAAGAGGCTCGGGCAGGTTCCTCAAAGACACTTCGGATTTCCGAGAAGAAGGAGTGTACAGAGGCAGTGACGGGGTCATTGCGGTCCCAGAGCGGTGTGGCCCATGACAGGGCTTTTCCGGACAGAAGGCTGACTACGAAAGCCACCTTAGACCTTTCAGTGGGAAACAGGTTCGACATCATCTCCAGATGCAGGGAACATTGGGAAAGAAAGCCACGGCAAAACTTAGAGTCCCCATCAAATTTATCCGGCAAGGATAAGCGTATCCCAGGAGCGGCCACTCGCTGCGGAGGAGGTGCAGGAGCTGGCGGAGGAGATGACTGCTGAAGCTGTGGTAGTAACTGTTGTAGCATAACGGTCAGTTGAGACAGCTGTTGGCCTTGTTGCGCTATCTGTTGTGACTGCTGGGCGACCACCGTGGTGAGGTCAGCGACAACTGGCAGAGGAACTTCAGCGGGATCCATGGCCGGATCTACTGTCACGATGCCGGCTGGCAGGTAGTGGATCCTCTGTGCCAGAGAGGGATTGGCGTGGACCGTGCTAGTGGACCGGTTCTAAGCCACTACTGGTTTTCACCAGAGCCCGCCGCAAAGCGGGATGGTCTTGCTGCGGCGGTAGTGACCAGGTCGTATCCACTAGCAACGGCTCACCTCTCTGGCTGCTGAAGATAGGCGCGGTACAAGGGAGTAGGCAAAAGCAAGGTCGGACGTAGCAGAAGGTCGGGGCAGGCAGCAAGGATCGTAGTCAGGGGCAACGGCAGAAGGTCTGGAAACACAGGCAAGGAACACACAAGGAACGCTTTCACTGGCACTAAGGCAACAAGATCCGGCAAGGGAGTGCAGGGGAAGTGAGGTGATATAGGGAAGTGCACAGGTGAACACACTAATTGGAACCACTGCGCCAATCAGCGGCGCAGTGGCCCTTTAAATCGCAGAGACCCGGCGCGCGCGCGCCCTAGGGAGCGGGGCCGCGCGCGCCGGGACAGAACAGACGGAGAGCGAGTCAGGTAGGGGAGCCGGGGTGCGCATCGCGAGCGGGCGCTACCCGCATCGCGAATCGCATCCCGGCTGGCAGCGGAATCGCAGCGCCCCGGGTCAGAGGACGTGACCGGAGCGCTGCCGCGGGGAGAGTGAAGCGAGCACTCCGGGGAGGAGCGGGGACCCGGAGCGCTCGGCGTAACAGTGTCTAATCACAATTCTCTCTAAGAAATCCTCAACTCCTGTTAGGGACTGTTCTAAGGCAGCGACTTGTATTAGGGAGATATTCTGTGCCCAATGTGAAAAGAACCCCTAATATTTTCTCCTTCACAAAAAAGCCATCTACCTCCATATTCTGATCTCTGATCTGAATACTCTCATTAGACCGTGTTTGCGACCAGAATAAAAACTACCTTCACTTTAGCATCCCTTCAACAGCTATGGAAAATCTCAAGAAAATTACGACTTGACAGCCGGGGTATCTGGTCTTGTCGGAAACGTGTCTCCTGAATAAAAGCTGTTGCCAATTTCTTACTGGACAGAAGAAGGGACGTACATTTCTCGGGTATATTTAAACCTTGGGTATTCAAAAGAAAAAAAAAAAGAAAAATAAAACGGTGTAATCACACCTGGGGCATGGAAAGAAAAAGAGAAGAAGAAGAAGAAAAAAACACGACCTATTCGGGAGGTTTCAAGCAAAGAGAAGACAATCAGGAGAAAAGTCTGGAGCTCAGGCAGCCTACAGTTTAGGGATTAATCTACGTAGCCTTCAAGACGCCATCAGTTCACCATGCCTATCATATTGTACAGTACATTATCACTTCAAATTGTAACATATGGGGAGTGTAGATGTGATTCTATCCGCTTTCCTATAAGTTAACCCTACTACAATAACACATAGTATAGCACTATGATGTAATGGAATAGCAAACTGCGATTGTTAGGCCCTGGCTGAACTTTACTAGAATATTAACACATGACTTAAATATTAATAACATGGCTATTATTGTCTCACCTGGTTATACTAATAATGATGCCACAATGTACTAATGTGCAATGCTCCTATACTTACAAAATTAAATAGTAGCGGAATCTGTAGGCGCTATATAAATAAAATTATTATTATTAAATAGTATTACCACTCCGCAGACATAAATTAGGTATTAGCATCATTGGCTAATGCTGCACAACTGTCCAAAAAAAAGTGCCACAACTCTATACACAAAAATAATGCCTCCATACAGTACTCAAAGATATAAGCCTCCCTACTTGGAATGAAATTATTGGTGAAGGATTGCTAATTTTAAAAGCCTTTCCCAAGGATCTGATGGACATGTCCATCAGGAACATCCTCGCAGACTGCAGTAAAGAAACTCCTTCTCGCCAAATGAGGTATTGTTGCCTAGAGACAACTCTTGCAAATTTCTGTGTAAATGTTAATGTCACTATGAGCAGCATATATATATATATATATATATATATATATATATATATATATATTCTAATAATGCCCCTGGTAATTTTTACAGTGACACGATTGATTAAGATCAATGAGAAAAGACTTATATGCTTTTTTATTGATCTTTTACTTAATTTCTGCAAATCAATTACAGTTATTGTTCGCAAATGAGTGGATTGTAAGTAAATGGCCAGTGTCAACTTGTATTGATGCTGTCATGGACTGCACAAAATAAAGTTATATTTAAATATTTCCATTTCCATTTCCCACTGCTGTCTGCTTCTTCCTGCTTCTGGGGAGGTTTTGCTTCATTGGTAAACTTTGGGGGAGATTAATCAAAACTTGTCCAGAGGAAAAGGTGC
This sequence comes from Hyla sarda, assembly GCF_029499605.1. Lineage (NCBI taxonomy): Eukaryota > Metazoa > Chordata > Amphibia > Anura > Hylidae > Hyla > Hyla sarda. Next base: position 252,620,542 of record NC_079190.1, on the reverse strand, counting down.
TGAATTGCCCAAAGCAACCAAAAAGGCCTCTGAAAAATGAAAGAAGCAATCAGCAACTTTTCCTCTAGACAGGTTTTGATCTCCCACCATGACTAGATGACAGTAAGTCATCATGACTCTTAACATACTTTTTTTCAGTGTGGCAAGAGCCCAGGTAAGTCCAGCCCCTTTATATCACCATCCTGTGGCACGCTTGCATCCACCTACCTTGTTTTACAGACAGGTAAAGGATAAAGAGGAGATGGGCCTGATCTAGCCATGGGCTTATTTATACCCCTATTTTCCTGCTGACAGGTCCACTTTAAGCAAATATGCTAGTTAAGCACTTTTCTTCAAGTAAAAGAACAATGGCACACCTTCTTATTGCATAGCCTTCATATTTCAGTTACATTTCTGATATCACACACTTGTGCGTATACTGTATTGAATGTACCTGACATACTGGGAGTTAAATTATAACACAATTGTTTTGACTTGCGCTCATGATATGCAGCTCCTACAGAAGGTTTCTCCGAAACAGCCACATATTCTCCAGTGACAGGTGACAACGTCACATTAGCAAGATGAATAATGTGTCACGTTTGTTTCTGAAACTGTTCCGCTGACATGACATTTTGCTGCATTACGATAACAATGTTATCTCAGCAAGAAGGGCCCTGGAGGGGTCATGCCTCATTATGTCTCTCAGAAGTAAATAGGTGGTCCCTGCGCTGTGGTAGGAGTGACAGGAGGCGCATCTCATAGGTCTTTTAAAAGGTCTTGATTTGCAAAAGACAACATAGTTTCATGGCTGTATAAGTCCTACAGAAAAGAAGATTATGTTGCACATTTCAAAGGAACGAGCAACACAAGAAAGTCTCATTGTTTTTTAATGACACTAAAATCCCCTGATCTTGTCATCATCTAGATTTCTTCCTTGTCCCAACGTCTCATGTCTTCATAACCTAGAAAAACATGCTACTTGGTGAAGACCTTTAAGTAGGATAATCTGAAAACTCATGGGAGAGATTAAACTAACTGTAATAAGATGGAAAGCTTCCACTGACGGAGAGTAAAACCTTTACTTGCTCCATGCTACTCTAAGGGCCATCACTTTCCTGATGACATTACTTTACGCACTTTAATGAATCAGATCAATTTATTGTGAAAGACGTATAAAGTAAGATTGGTTGGTAATGTGTTTCTGAATATATAGAGGTAGATAAAAGTGCTTCAGAACGTTTCATGGCCACTTGGTAACAATTCAAATAGTGTTTTAAACATGTTAAGGGTAGTACATAAAATATATATTTATATGCATTAGCTAATGTAAACATGTATGAGACGATTATAGTTTTACTTGATTTAGAGGGCAAAGTCAAAGCTCTCTTAAAGGTGTGGATGGGCCTTTAATTTAAATGTACTTAAGCTATTTGGAATATTCTTACAGCCTCTATTAGATTCTTGGATAGGTTCAGATTTCAATCTAATGCTAGAGTTGGAAAGAAGAGTGCAAGTCAGTAAAACATAAATCAGCTTATAGAATATCATATAAATGTTTCTCAGGAGTGCCATAGTGCAATCTATTCAGTAGGCATCTTTGTTTTAATAACTTGGACTCTATTGTTTGTAGGCCTCCAAGGGCATCATGCAATAGCGATTAAATAGAATTTCCACTTGAAACATTAAAATGCCTATGTATTAGTGAAGCAAAAAGGAGAGCAAGTCTTGTTTTTTTAAATGATTTATTTTGCATCTACAGGAATCTTTGCATATGTTTTCCGGTGATGTTTCTGAAAAAATAAAGTGCATCCATATCTATTATTTACATGTTATTTTTTGGAAGCAAATATACATCTGTCACTTGTTTAGCATATACAGTAAACCTCATAGTGACATCATCAGTTACTTACTGTAGGCACTAATTCATATGTGACAGTCAATATGGCACTGGAAGTCACAAAAAAGCCCAAACAAATAGAAAAATATCATTATTTGTGTGAGCAATATACAATAATAAAAGCTTGATCTCTTTCACTGAGGTGGGGACATTTTTGGATGGAATCCACGTGAAAGGTTTATTTTCATCATATATAGATATTACATACTGAGAGTATGTGGTGGCCCAGTATGGGAGGTGTTACCCCGTACCCTCACTGCCCTGTCAGGCAGCATCCTTCAGTGTTCCCAAGGCCCCCTGCATTAGTTTCCCCATTGTAAATATGTTGTACTGTATAAAATGTGTCATCACTTTAAGAGTTATACCATGTGATATGTCATGTGATTGTTACCCAGGAGGTATCAGTGACCAGCTGACCCCAAGAGTGACCTATTGGCTCCCTGCTAGCCTCCCCATATAAGCCCTGGGTGGAGCTAGCTTCTTGCCTTTTGCACCAAGTCTTTACTGAGGTCAGTCGTGCCTAGTGTGTGTGTCCAGAGTATTGGAGGCCTCAAGTCAAGTCCTGCAGCCACAGTCAAGTGCAAGTAAGCTAAACATGCATCATTGTCCGTCATCAGTCAAGTCAAGTCAGTCTCTGTCAAATTGTCAAGCAACATGGCTTGCACCAAATTGTCTACTCCTACTACAAGTCCCAGCAAACTCTTAAGGTCTCCGAGTCACTGGTCACCTCCTTGGGCCCTGGCTGAACTGTATAGACTTTACCAACTGTCTACGCTCAGTAAAGCTACCGTTTTCCGTAACTTGGCGTCAGAGTCTTTATTGCCCCCATGCCTAGCCCAGGATCCAGTGATATACCTTCGGGTGGTTATAGGCTATACCATACCCTGGCATCACAAATACAACGGGTTAATGCTATCTGCCCCTAGGGTAACAACATCTGCCCTGCGCCACATAACCCTCCACCACAAGCACATGGCACTGCTTCCATATCTTCATATAGTATAGTTGAGAGTGCTTGTGCAGCTACCTCTTCTATGCAGATTAAGGGCAGAGGAGCCCATTCTCTGACCACAGAGGTCAGACTTTATATGCCTTATATGTTTTTTTTTTATGCTTTAATATGCCTAATATGTTTTTTTAGACGGGGCAATTCCTTCAGGGTTCATAAAAAGGACAGGTGCCTTTATTTTCCTGCAAGGTGGGAGTTTTAGTTGAATTCCCTTATATCTGACATTTATGGTAAATAGTGTCAATGTCCCATGAATTTCTAAGATGGCATATCCCATAATTGTGGCCCATGAGACTTGTGTCATTACAAAAAAAAAACTTTAATCCAAATAAAATTTTGCCCTTAAATATTTATACTTAGGAGCCTAAGGCATCCAAGTTATTTTTCTTGCTTAAAGCCCTTCTACATAGACATAGATGTAAATACAACATGCTGGCTGCCTGCAGCAACCACTAATAGGATCTTGGAAGCTTACTGCATAGTATGTTATTATAACAGTATGTAGCTATATCCTATGCTTTCTGTACTGCTGGCTGCAGGCAACCAGAATGTAATTTTAAATTTGGCACCCAAATATGTAATTTGGCACCTAAATGTTTCGACTTAAAGTCAAAATGTATGTTTCAGGGACTTTTTTTTTCATCCTGATGACCCCCAAACCCCCCCCCCCCCCCCCACACACACACACACACACACACACCACACACTTTATGATGTCCATATACCTTAATAGTCAAATTCACCGTACAGTAAAAGCTAAGTTTGCATGTAAATAGAACCTGTTAAGAAGCTCTACTGTACCGCAATGTTTATACAGTCAGTAGATAAATGAATAACAGGGCTAAACAGGATTATACCACATTGGGCACTATTCACATGATTAGGTACCTGTTAACTGTTGATTGAGTGATTGATTGACCATTTACATTATGGGGCATACAGATTTCAGTTTTCATGATGGGACGACTTTTGTAGCCCCTCAGCTTACCATTAGGTGTTAAGGGAGTATTAAAGGGGTATTCCGGGTTTATACATCTTATCCCCTATCCAAAGGATAGGGAATAAGATGTATGATTGCAAGAGTCCCACCGCTGATGACCACCACGATCTCGGTGCTCCCTCAGCATTCTGTGCTGGGCGCTGCTTCCGAGACGGGGACATGACATCACGGTCATGCCCCCTAGTGAAGTCACACCACGCCCCCTCCATTCATATCCATGGGAGGGGCCGTGACAACCATCACGCCCACTCCCATAGACATGAATGGAGAGGGCGTGGTGTGATGTGACATCTCTAGGGGGGCGTGACCGTGACGTCACGTCCCCATCTCAAAAGCAGCACCTGACACAGAATACCGGGGGCTGCGCCGAGATTGCGGGGGTCCGCAGCGATGGGACCCCTGCGATCATGCATATTATCCCCTATCCTTTGGATAGGGTTGTATAAACCTGGAATACCCCTTTAAGCAGGCTTGGGAGCAGGTTGGCTCCATACTCAGTGACTACTTTCTGCAGCGGATAATAGCCAGCACATAGCGATTTCCATGAGACATATTTGACTGTTTAGATGCTACAGTCAAAATTTACATCAGTATTTAAACAGTTATGCGCCAAAGCCAGGGCCAGACTGGCCATTGGGCACACCGGTTATTTCCGTAGGCTGGGCCATCCTCTTGCCCTGTACAGTAACACGAGCCAGACTGGCCTATTGGGCAACCAGGAAATTTCCAGGTCCGGCCGCTTGCCGACCGAGCGTCAATACGCGGCAGCCGGCTGACGTGCATAGATGTGCAAGCTCTTATCTGGGGGAAGGTGCTGCCCTGAATCCCCGACAACTAGAAAGGTACACACCGGGGGTGGGGGGTTGTCTAATCTGGGGGTATTACTTGCCTATTTGGGGGGTTAATCTGGGGGAACTACCTGCCTACTGGGGGGGGAGTTAATCTGGGGGTACTACCTGCCTACTGGGGGGGTTAATCTGCGGGGTACTACCTGCCTACTGGGGGGTTAATCTGGGGGCACTACCTGCCTACCAGGGGGGGGTTAATCTGGGAGTACTACCTGCCTACTGGAGGGGGGGGGGTAATCTGGGGGTACTACCTGCCTACTGGGGGGTTAATTTGGGTGTACTCCCTGCCTACTGTGTGTGTGTGTGTGTGTGGGGGGGGGGGTTAATCTGGGGGTACTACTTGCCTACTGGGGAGGTCTAATCTGGGGGTACAACCTGTCTACTGGGGGTTCTAATCTAGGGGTACTACCTGTCTACTGGGGGGGTCTAATCTGGGGGTACTACCTGTCTACTGGGGGGATCTAATCTGGGGGTACTACCTGTCTACTGGGGGGGGTCTAATCTGGGGGTACTGCCTGCCTAGTGGGGTCTAATCTGGGGGTACTACCTGCCTACTGTGGGTGGATAATCTGGGGTACTACCAGTCTACTGGGGGGGATTAATCTGGGGTACTGCCTACTGGGGGGAGGGGGTTGATTTGTGGTTACTACCTGTCTAGGGGAAGGGGTTAATTTAGAGGTACTACCTGTCTACTGGGGGGAAGGGGGTTAATCTGGGGGTACTACCTGTCTTCTGGGGGAAAGCGGTTAATCTGGGGGTACTTCTTGCCTACTGGGGGAAAGGGGTTAATCTGGGAGTTCTACCTTCCCACTGGGGGTGGGGGTAATCTGGGGATACTGTCTGTCTACTGGGGGGGGGGTTAATCTGGGGGTACTACCTGTCTACTGGAGGGATCACATCTGGGGATACTACCTTTCTACTGGAAAGGTCTAATCTGGGGGTGCTACCTGCCTACTTGGGAGAAGGAGGTTAATCTGGGGGTACTACCTGTCTACTGGGGGGAAGGGGGTTAATCTGGGGGTACTACCTGTCTATTGGGGGGGGTTTAATCTGGGGTTACTACCTGTCTACTGAGGGGAGGGGGTTAATCTGGGGCTACTATCTGTCTACTGGGGGGGGTCTAATCTGCGGGTACTACCTGAATACTGGGGGGGGTCTAATCTGGGGTACTACCTGCCTACTGGGGGGGGTCTGATCGGGGGGTACTATCTGCCTACTGGGGGGGGTTAATCTGGGGGTACTTCCTGCTTACTGGGGGGTTAATCTGGGGGTACTACCTGTCTACTGGGGGGGGGGTTGATCTGGTGGTACTACCTGTCTATTGGGGGGAGGGGGTTAATCTGGGGTTACTACCTGCCCACTGGCGGGTTTCTAACCTGGGGGTGCTATCTGACTGCTGGTGGGGTGTCTAATCTGGGGGTACTACCTTCCTAGTGAGTGGGCTAAACTGGGGGGACTACCTGCCTACAGGGGGAGGGGGTCTAGTCTGAAGGGACTACCTGCCTACACACCATCCAACCGAACTACCAGGAGATGAGACATGGGGGAGGAGAATGTGACATGGGGGAGAATGGGACATGACATGGGGGGAGAATGTAGCGTAAAATGGACATGTGACATAGGGGGAGAATGTGACATGGGCTGTGGACATGAAATTGGGGAATAGATGTAAAACGGGGGGAGATTGGACATGAACTGGGAGGATTTCACCATTTGTTTATTATAACGAAATCTTAATATTTAGGTCCATAGTCGCAATTGCACATTTTCCCCATATCATGCAGCCAAACTAGCTATGTACCTGGTTACCTACATCCTACATCAGTGCTTCCCAACCAGGGGGCCAAACTAATATTCCACAGCCAGAGGCCGTCTGGGCATGCTGGGAGCTGTAGTTTTGCAACAGCTAGAGGCGCCATGGTTGGGGAAATGGTAACCTACCTACATACCTGGCTACCTGCCCTTTTACTTAGTGGGACACCAAGGGGGCATTGTTACAGGCCTATAGATGGGGAGATTGTGTAGCGTTAAGGAGAGCACTAGAAAATGCAGATTCTAAGATGTTTGTTCGGCAGATGAAGGGAGATCAAGTTTTGGCTGAAAGAAGACATCATGGCGGTCTGAGTCAGATGGGGAAGAAAAGGAAAGAGGATGACGCTGATCAGAAAAGACGTGGCCTGTGAGTTCCTTCATGTAGTTGTAATCACATATATGGTATATATCCTGTTTACAGCTGCTATATACCTCTATATGGTCCTGTATATAATCACTTATATGGTGTATATCCTGTGTAAAGCTGGTATATACCTCTATATGGTCCTGTATATAATCACTTATATGGTGTACAAATTCAGTGCATAGGTGGTATCTACCTTTAAATGGTGGGGATATTGGTCTTTTGTATAGTCGATTTTATGCAATAACAATACAGTGGTATTAGTCAGTGGTAGTGGTGGTCATGGTGTGGTGGTATTATTTGTCCCTTACTGGTAACACACAAAACTAGCACTTAATGCTAATTAATTAATAAACTAGCACATGCATTTAATTTTGTTTGGAGATGCAGACCATTTTTTTTTTTTTTACTGGTAAGATAAGTAAGTATTATTGGTCTCAGATTTTTTCAGTAACAGTATGATGGTAATATGTTTGGTGGTAATATTCCTCTTTGTACAGTGGCATTATTGGTAATATTGGTCTTAGTATACAGGATTTGGTAAGTAACAATATGATGGTGATATGTATGGTGATAATTGTCCTCCTTGTATACTGGTAATATTGGTCTCAGTATACAGGATTTGCTCCGTAACAGTATGATAATAATATGTATGGTGATAATATTTCTCCTTGCATACTGGTATTATTGGTAATATTGTGTATAATGTGTGTGTGTGTGTGTGTGTATATATATATATATATATATATATATATATATATATATATATATATATATTTTTTTTTTTTTTTTAATTATGTACACTATCATAACCAACTATGATTGACATGTGGTCCCTCCCCTTTTTGGCTCCACCTTCACATAGCCACAACCGTGACCGATGTGGGCTGCTTAATCTAAAATGCCTGGGCCTATTTTCTGTCCCAGTCCTGCCTTGACCATACCTTTGGTCATATAGGAGGCTGTATTGGCTTTGATTTCATTTATGATTGTTGGTACAATATTAGCATGAAAGTAAAGGTTTATTGTGGAAAACTATATCATTAAAAGGAGGCTTTGATATCCTGTTGGGCTGCCCCTAGCCTGGATTTAAGATGAGATATGATTGGGCATGGAGGCATACAAGTTCTGTTTGGCCACCTGTGGCACATTTATCCTCAATTGTTGCGGCTGGGCCTGTGGATCCTCATAGATAAATGCTATAACTGCTTAATTGACAGTAAATCTGGCAAGCAGGAAGGCCAAAGAAGTGTTTCAATCTGTTGTAGATATTCCTGGGAAACCCATGCTGTGTGTGCGAGAATTATTCTGCTAAAAAATGCTTGTTGGAAGCCCTGTCATAAGAGGCAATGCATGTGGCCTCAGAATCGCTTTTAGTGTCCCTCATATCACTACAAAGGGTGACCAGTTGTTGCATGTGATAGCTCCCCAGATCATCACACCAGCAGTTGGGCAGCATGTAGCTCTACAGCTCCACCAGTAATAGGCTATAGTTATTATTTGATATCCGCTGTGCTGATCCTTTTTTACTGTGTGGCTTTATTTTCCCAAAATGATGCTGTTCCAGTCCCACTGTCTTCCCATGTGACTGACTCTGTAAATATCAGAATCTCCCACTGCCTGCTGTGCGGACCGGAAGTCATTTTCTCTGCATCTCTATGAGATGCTCAATGTAAGTCTCAAAGAGACTAATAGAGAAAGTGACTTCCGCCAGAATTCAGATGAGTAAGCAGATACCAGAAAATGATGGTGTTGTTGAAATAAATCTGCCCGGTAAGAGAAGGATGAACTTGTTTGTTTAACTACAGCATGCTAATGCATAAAATCAAAAATAGCCTGGAGTGCTGCTTTAAAGGGAATCTGTCAGCTATAGATTATTCCCAGAGCTCAAAGCTGACAGATTCCCTTTAAATCCAATGATTCAAAGTTGATGGCTTCTGCGATTGCAGTTATTCACATTTTTTTTTATCTAGTCCAGACCACTATTAAACTATTTCTAGCTACTGTATAATGTATTTCTGCAAATTACTGCAGTTTACCTTGCAGTAAATGTTTACACCACATGCCCTATGACAGCCAGTTTGCCCTTGTTAATAACCATGGATTGCACCTCATGACAATGAAGATGCCCCAGATAACAACCACAAGGGCTTGCTTTACCACCAACACAAGAAGAATTGTGTAAAATGGTGAAATCAAGCATAATAGTCACCATAAAGATACTGCCCCCTCTCTTCTGGACATGTTCTAAGGTCTGTTTTTATGGCATGTATACCCATAGAGTGCAGTAGGAAAATGTTCGGTGTTATGTAATGTTGACTGAGCATTTTGGTTGAGACTAACACTATCTAGTGTAGAAGGGTGGCTAGATTTGTTCTTCAGAAGCATTGAAACTGATATATGGTTCACATATAATTTTTTTATACAGTCACTAGACAAGATTGACAACTTAATTGTTACTGTAGCTCACTCTTCCTTTCTTCCTAGTATATGTCATATGTAACATAATTCTTCACTTTATGGGGTTAAACCTGATTGTAGATAAATGTTGCACGTTACCCTGGATACCTGCATTGAGTTATTTCCTGCCTGCTCACTTGTTCCTATCTTTTTATTTTATTTCAAGGTTTCCTTGCTATGAGCACAAATCACATTTATTATATATTTCTTGATAACGCCTGTTAGCAAATGATTAATTTGAGATTTCCAGACTCACAATTCAAGAATATATAAATCTTGATCAGACAGCTTACAATCTAATTTCAGTTTGTTGTATGGTAGGAAACGCATCACTTTTTAATGTCTTTTTTTGTGTGTAAAATGTTGGAAGGTTGCTAACTCATCCTTTAACCTAGCCTGCTATTTATTTAATGTATTTAAGTAGAATGCATGAACCTTTATGTCATTGTCTACTGTCAGTTTCCAAAAATTCTATTTAGTTGTTTGTAGACTTATTAAATTATTCTTAGCATAATTTCTTCCAGGAACAGTGCCACACCTGCCCCCTGTCCACAGTTTGTGTATGGTATTGCTCTACTGAATTGAGTGAGGCAATCCTGCAATACTTCACATAAACTGTAGAGCAATATACAAGAAGAACGTCCAGCATCCAGCTTGAAGTCAAAATCAGGGTATTTCTTTATTTGAAAATTTGCATGTACACAATAAAAACTCTTAGAGTTTTTATCGTGTATATGCAAGTTTTCCAATAAAGAAATACCCTGCTTTTGACTTCAGCTTTGATGCTGGACGTTCTTCTTGTATATTGCTCTGCATTGAAGCTGGAGGCAGGACCAGCGGGTCCGTGCACAGGTGTGAAGCCTGATCAGGGTGAGCTGTCACTACTTTATGTTTTACACATAAACTGTAGACCAGTGGTTCCCAACCTTTTTCGGCTCAGGGAACCCCTTTTTTTTCAGAGGGGTTCCCTGAGCCGAAAAAGGTTGGGAACCACTGGTCTACAGTTTATGTTCCCTTCTCATAACGATTTCTTCCAGCCCCAATTCTTTACCGTTAAACCTGCAAAACAAACCTATTAGGCTCCGAACTTTTCCTGCATCAGCCACCAGATTCCCCTTTTACAAGTGAAGAGGAATACTGGGGCGTATAGGTGAAAAGAGGTAACAGAGGGGTGTAGAATAGTGTACATGGGTGGCAGAGGGGTGTAGAATAGTGTACATGGGTGACAGAGGGGTGTAGAACAGTGTACATGGGTGACAGGTGTGTAGACTAGTGTACGTGGATGACAGATGATTGTAGAGGAGTGCACATTGGGGACAAAGGGCTGTAGAGGAGTGCACATGGGTGAGAGAGGGGTGTTGAGGGGTATACATGGGTGACAGATGGTTGTAGAAGAGTGTACATGGGTGACAGAGGGGTGTAGAGGAGTGCATATGGGTGACAGTGGGGAGTAAAGTAGTGCACATGGGTGACAGGTGTGTAGAGGAGTGCACATGGGTGACAGAGGGGTGTTGAGGCTTGTACATGGGTAACAGATAGTTGTAGAAGAGTGTACATGGGTGACAGGGGGCGTAGGGGTTGACAGGGGTGTACATGGGTATATATGGGTGACAGGGGGGTGTAGGGGGTTGACAGAGGGGTGTACATGGGTGTAGAAGAGTGTACATGGGTGACAGGGAGGCATAGCGGTGACAGAGGGGTGTACATGGGTAACAGGGGTGTTGGGGGTGTAGAGGAGTGTACATGGGTGACAGAGGGGTGTACAAGGGTGTAGAACGGTGAACATGGATGACAGGGAGGCGTGGGGGTTGACAGAGGGGTATACATGGGTAACAGGGGTGTTGGGGGTGTAGAGGAGTGTACATGGGTGACAGAGGGGTGTTGAGGGGTGCACATGGGTGACAGGGGGTGTAGGGGGTGACAGAGGGGTGGACAGGAATGACAAGGAGGTAACAGAGGGGTGGACAGAGGGGTGGTGAATATGGGTGACAGGGGCAGACAAGGTGGACATGGATGACAGGAAAGTGGACAAGGGTGAAAGGGGGTAACAGATGGGTGACAAAGGGGGGTGGATAGGGGTGACAGAGGGAACAGGGTGCATTACCTTAATTAATCTGAGCTGTTTTTCAATGTCCTTCTGCAGGTGGCCGGGAAGATGGTCCTTGGGCCCTGGAGGAAGGTCCTGGGGCCAGGAGGATGGATGGTCCTGGGGCCGGGAGAATGGCCGGTCCTGGGCCCGGGAGGATGGCTGGTCCTGGTGCCGGGAAGATGGTCCTGGGGCCAGGAGGATGGTCCGGTGCACCATCCCCATTACATATATCCCCTTCCCGGCCTACGCGCCTGTGACTCACTCACCCACGGCGCTGCAGGGGGAGAAGGATGCTGTGTACGCAGTGCGCACACAGGCAAGCAGGCTGGGCAGGAGATTTTAAAATAAAAAAATTGCCGGAGTGTCACAGTACCCTGAGCAGGGCCTGACGGGACCCCGGTCGGGAATCACTGCTGTAGACAGATGTAGCACTGTATCTGTATCCTGTACAATCTCTTAAAAGAAGATGTTAAGTGGTAAGAAATGTACCCCCTATCCGCAGGATAGGGAATAAATGTCTGATTGTGGGGGGTCCGCAGTCTCTCGTATGGGGCCCCAGCTCAGCCACAACTCTACTCAAGGAAATTTTGCACCCAGCATGTCAGCTGGTGGAAGCATGCCCCTTCTATTCATCTCCCAGTGAACAGATAGCCCGTGATCAGTTCTTTATCCCTTATCCTGTGGATAGGGCATAAATTTCACTGCACATCTTTCAAATAAAGAGGCCAGTAGAGTATCCAATAATTTTTCCAGAAAGATTCATGAAAAAAGAGAACGTATTAGTTCTTATGCTTGAGATCATAATATCGACAGTTTCAAACATGTCCACCTAAGGGAAGGGTAAGCATGTTCTCAGATGAAAAACAGGCTCGAGAGTAGAGGGTAGTGGCATGAGCTCAGAAGCATCTTGTAGGCTGTTTCAATAACAAGAATATTGAAAGAGCTAAGAAAAATATTGGACCTCGCTTCTTTCTTACTCAAACTACATATCTAGTGAAGAAAGAATGTAAAGTGTGTAGAGTGTTGTGATTTAATGCATAATATTAATATTCATATTTCATATTGTACAACATGTTTACACAGATTATAATTGGTAAGCAATAGGTGGGGATCTTGGGCAGAGCAAGGTGTATATTGAGTGCTTCAACGCTATACTTACTCAATATAGTTCAAAACAGGTATGTCAACATATGTCAGCCAAAAACTTAGCCAGGCATTGTCTGAAAAGGAACTTTTTGTTAGGGGAAAACGTTTCCCCAGGAACCAAGAAGCAGCGCTGCCGCAGCTGTGGGGGATAGGGGTAGACTTTTCATATGCATATTTTATTTTTTTATTTAAGTTTTTGCCCCTAGACAATCTCTTTCAATCTGATAGATGTCTTTTGATTTAGATTTTTAGTAGTTACATATCTATAACTTTACCAAATGGTTAACAATTTCAGTCATATGAGACGATACCAAATGATGAAATCTACAGTTCGGTCTCCCTTTCTAGAACATTAATCCCCCCTCCCCCAGAAGGAAGAGCTTGTACCCTCATGACTAATCAAGGGTAGGCTGGGAGAAAATCAACTTTGGAAGGAAATGCCCACTGCTCTTTAGAACCTCTTCACATTACATTTTGCTGGCTGATTTTGACATTTTGAGATGCAGTAATTGAAACTTTAATTTCCATTTCATAAATACACATATTTGCATTTTTTATATATATTGATGAAACACTGTCTTTCCATTAAAGAATACTAATATTTCCAGTGTTTACTTAACTGGTGATCCCATTCACTTGCACAGGACAATGCTGCAGTACCTTGCACCACTAAGGTGATTGAAGATACAAAGTATTTGTAGAGTAATTGCAGACCCTGCTAAAGGGACCACCGCCAACCTAATATTAGTGGCCTATCCTGAGGCCCAAATAACTCCTTTAATCATATGGCTCAGTCTCAGATAGGCAGCCTTAGTGTACAGTCAATACAGGACTTCTTTTGGGGTCGAATGCAATATATATACATTCAATGTCACTTGTATCCAGGTATATTTTTTTGAATATTTAAAAAACTAATATATTTTTTACATCTGTGTAAATAAGTAACATGTTACTTATTAACACAGATGGAAAAAAATACTTCAGCTTTCTCATAGTCTTACATAGAGCACATTAAAGGGGTACTCAACTGCTTGAAATCTTCTCCCCTATCCAAAGGATAGGGATAGGGGATAAAATGTCTGATCACGGGGTCCCACTGCTGGGCCCCCCCTGTGATCTCCCACAAACACTGTGTTCCTGCAGCAGTTGTCACAGCCATGCCTCTTGTGACTTAACACCACATCCCCTCCATTCATGTCTATGGGAGGGGGCGTGACGTCACGATCATTGGCTCCAAGCGTTCTGTACAAAATGGTAATATTAAAAATACATATTAAATTTTAAAGTAATTTTGCAGTCACATTGTTTTACTATAAAATATGTATGTGAGCCTATCCTAAGGAATATCTCAATTCTTTACCCTTATCCCCCACAAGAAGCATCTTTACTTTTATCAGATTTCCAGATTGAAGTTTCTGAATGGTGAATGATTGGCAGCACATGCACTGTAGTGAAGAACTTGTGTCAGAAGACAGGCCAGAAATCAATACTGAATTAAAACCACAATTATCAGGTGACAATTCAAAAGATGAGATACTAGCATAATCTGGGGAAAATGTCAGGGTCAGGATCAGACTGAAAAAAACAGAGTTAATATAGTAACAGGAAAAAAAGCTAGGCAAGTATACACCTTGATCTTCAGGTAAGGAATCCATGGCAGGTTCTTCAAGTCTTATGTCATCAGTAACACCAGTCACCATGACCACTCAATATGGCTAGTGCATTGAAGCAGGGAGCCACGACTATGTTAAAATAAGATGGGAAAAAGAAGGATGGACATGATTGACTGCTTTTTGACCGTACATGAATGAAAGCTAGAACAGCAGCCACCCACTGGGCTTCACTGCTGGAATCAAGCAAGGTGAGTAAGGCTATATTCACACGGGTGGTCGTAATAATTCCAGGAAATTAGATACTGTAATAGAGTTTCTCATGGACCATCTCACAATCCAGAATTTTGTATCCTCAAGATCTGATAAGGATTCGAGAACAGAGACAGAAGTTTTGATCATTGTAATAAAACAATACTGAACAGAGGCTTAAAAATGACCAGAGGCTGAAACAGTAAAATGAGTGAACCATTGGAAAAGAAGGCAACAATTTTGGCAAAATTTAACTTGGTAAATTAGCCTGTCAGTACCTTTTTAAATTTAAAAATCCTCCCAGTTTGCTGCCTCCATCATGATAAACCACCTGCCTTTATTGTTACGGAGCAGGATTTGGATCCTCTAACCTGTGTGGCTTATGACTCGGACCGTATCGGGGAGCGGACTCTAAGGTGCCGCTGGTCTTCACCAGAGCCCGCAGGATGGGCTTGCTGCGGCAGGCGACACCCAGGTCGCTACCTCCGACACGGCAAGAGTCCGACCTGCATTGACAACGGTTCTGTGCGATATAGCATGATACAGTCTAGTTCTTCTCCGTTGACCGTAGAGATGTACAGAGGCTTTAACAGGCGGGACACAGGCAGATGATACCTATGTACTAGAGAGGCATCAATAAAGTTTCCCACTGAGCCAAAGTCCAGAAAGGCAAGAACGGAGATTATCTCTTTGGATGGTAGAAAAGCTGGACCGTAAAATTTAAGCATGGAGAGGTGGCATTCACACCTAGGGAGGCCTCTCCCACAAACCCTAGGTGCAAGCGTTTCCCTGAGCCGGTGGATACAGAGGGCAATCCTTGCAGAAATGATCTGCACTGACGCAGAATAGGCATAGATTCTCATTTCGTCAGCGAGTTCTTTCCTGCAGGGTCAGGCGAGACCGATCCACTTGTATAGCCTCCACTGCGGGAGGCAACATAGAAGTTTGCAGTGGTTGCTGGAAGACAGGTGCCAGATGAGGAAGGCGGTGAGGTCGTGCAGACTTCCTTTCTTGGCATAGTTTCTCACATCGCTCAGAGAAACGGATATCAATCCGGGATGCCAAGTGTAAAAGTTCATTCAGGTTAGATGGCAATTCCTGGGCAGCGAGGACATCCTTGATATGACTTGATAATCCTCTCTTGAAGGTAGGGCAAAGAGCTTCATTATTCCATGACAACTCCGATGCCGGAGTACGAAATCGTATGGCATACTCGCCCACAGAGGAGTTGCCCTGAGATAGACTCAGCAATGCTGACTCAGCAGAGGAAGCTCGGGCTGGTTCTTCGAAGACACCTCGATATTCCGACAGGAATGCCTGGAGATTAGTAGTGAGAGCATCACTGCAATCCCAAAGTGGAGTTGCCCAGGCCAAAGCCCTTCCAGTTAAGAGATTGATGACGAAGGCCACCTTTTCTCGTTCCGTAGGGAACTGTTCCGCCATGAGTTCTATGTGCATGGAACACTGAGTCACGAAAACATGACAGGACTTGGGATCCCCCTCATATTTCTCTGGAAGAGACAAGCAGAGTTTCGATATGGAGACAACTGCAGGAGGAGGCTGTGGCTGTGGCGGTTGTTGTTGAGCAGTGAGTAACTGCTGCATCATGGTGGACAACTGGCTCAACTGCTGTGCCTGCTGGGTCAACTGCTGTGACTGGAGCACCACGATGGAAGCGAGATCCAGATTATCTGGCAGAGGAACCCCAACGGGATCCATGGCCGGATCTTGCTGTTACGGAGCTGGATGTGGATCCTCTAACCTGGGTGGCTGATGACTCGGACTGTATCGGGGAGCGGAGTCTAAGATGCCACTGGTCTTCACCAGAGCCTGCCACAAGGCAGGATGGGCTTGCTGCGGCAGGCGACACCCCTGACACGGCTCGACCACACAGGTAGCTGGGCAAGGCGAAGTACCGAAGGATAAGGCAGTAGCATAGTCAGACGTAGCAGAAGGTCAAGGCAGGCGACAAGGGTGCGAAGTCAAATAAGCTAGCGGGAAGGTCTGGATACACGGATAAGGCAAACAGGCAATATGGAATGCTTAATCTCAGGTTAAGGGCACTGAAGATCCGGCAGGAAAGTGGGGGAGGTGCAGAAACTTTATAATGTAGTGACAGGTGTGACAGTAATATAGGCGTACTGACCCTTTAAATTTCAGAGCTCCGGCGCACGCGCGCCCTAGGAGACAGGGATGCACGTGCCGGAGCTGAGGCACAGAGGAGGAGGCAGCAGCGGAGCATGGCGAGTGACAGGCTGGGATTCGCATGCGGGCACCTCAAGGATTCTCATACTGTGAGAAACATTCTTTGCGCTGATGAAACCAAGAGTGAACTTTTTGGTCTCAAATCTAAGCATCATGTCTATAGAAGAGACTACTCAAAACATGTCTAATACCATCCCTACAGTAAAGCATAGTGGTGGTAGCATCATGCTGTGGGTAGCTGGACATCACACAAGTAAAGGGCTAAAGGTTCACCTTCCAACAAGCCTTTAGCACACAATAGCCTTAAGCACACAGCCAAGACAACACAGAAGTGGCTTAAATACAACTCTGGGAATGTCCCTGAGTGGCCCAGCCAGAGCCCTAACTTGAAACCAATCGAACATCTCTGGAGAAACAGGGCGGGATCATCATTGGCGCTCATGGAGCGCCTGCTCCGGGCCCGTGCCCGCAGGGGGCCCCGGTCACATTCGGGACATCTCTGTGTCGCGAAAAATCTTTTCAGGACACAATGATGTCCCGGCAGTTACCTCTTTGTGGCGGCCCCCACATTAACTTTAAAAATGCAGGGGCCACCGGGAAGTAGCGCATGCAGGGACGTCACAGATGTCCCGTGCGTGCGCCCATAGGAGAAAAGCTGAGCGGAGGATCGAGGAGGAAGCGCGCATATGGTAAGTGACCAGCACGTCATCTTCAGTGTTCCGACCTCAGCTCCTACGGTCCCAGGGCCTACTGCTATGGCCCATAGGCCATAGCAGTAGATCGTGACTCCGGTCCCCAAGGTCCCCGGACTGGTGGAGCGGTGGTCGGAACACTGAAGTGAGGCAGTAAACAGGCTTACACCCTCCAGCCATATACTGTATATGGCTGAAGGCTGTATGTCTGTGGGGGAACTGTACTGCACCTAATGTGGGGGAACTGTACTGCACCTAATGTGGGGAGCTATACTGCACCTAATGTGGGGAACTACACTGCACCTAATGTGGGGAACTGTACTGCACCTAATGTGGAGGAACTGTACTGCACCTAATGTGGGGAACTATACTGCACCTAATGTGGGGAACTATACTGCACCTAATGTGGGGAAACTATACTGCACCTAATGTGGGGAACTATATTGCATGTAATGTGGGGAACTATACTGCACCTAATGTGGGGAACTATACTGCACCTAATGTGGGGGAAACTATACTGCACCTAATGTTGGGGAACTGTACTGCGCCTAATGAGGAGAACTATACTGCGCATAGTGTGGGGCAACTATACTGCGCCTAATGTGGGGAACTATACTGCACCTAATGTGGAAAACTATACTGCGCCTAATGTGGAAAACTATACTGCACCTAATGTGGGGAAACTATACTGCACCTAATGTGGGGAAACTATACTGCACCTAATGTGGGGGAACTATACTGCACCTAATGTGGGGGAACTATACAGCACCTAATGTGGGGAACTGTACTGCACCTAATGTGGGGAACTGTACTGTGCCTAATGTGGGGAACTATACTGCACCTAATGTGGGGAACAATACTGCACCTAATGTGGGGGAACTATACTGCACCTAATGTGGGGAACTGTACTGCACCTAATGTGGGGGAACTATACTGCACCTAATGTGGGGGAACTATACTGCACCTAATGTGGGGGAAATGTACTGCACGAAATGTGGGGGAACTGTACTGCCAACCTAATGTGTGTGGACTTATACTTCCAACCTAATGTGCGGGACGTATACTGCCAACCCAATGTGTGGGGACTTATGCTGCCAACCTAATGTTGGGGAACTACAACCTAATGCGGGGGAACTATACTGCCAACCTAATGCGGGGGAACTATACTGCACCTAATGTGAGGGAACTATACTGCACCTAGTGTGGGGGACTATACTACACCTAATGCGGCGGAACTATACTGCACCTAATGCGGGGGAACTATACTGCACCTAATGTGGGGGAACTATACCGTACCTAATGTGGGGGAACTGCCGGGGGGGCATCATAATGAACTGCTCCGTCTTCCAGGCAGCCTTAATCTGGCCCTGGGAGAGACCAAAAAATGTCTGCCCTCCCAATGGTCCTCATACAATCTGACAGAGTTTGAAAAGATCTGCAGAGAAGAAAATCTCCAAATCCAGGTATGCAGATGTTGTGGCATCATCACCAATCAAACTGGTGGCTGTAATTGCTGCCAAATGGGGCTTCTACTAAGTATTGAATAAAGGGTTTAAAGGGGTACTCCGGCGCTTAGACATCTTATCCCCTATCCAATTCCTGATTGCGGGGGTCCCGTCCCGTTTAAAATCAGTCCCCAGAGCATGTTCGCTCCGGTTCTGATTACTGTCGATCACGGGGCCGGAGCGTTGTGACTTCAAGGCTCCACCCCGTGTGACTTCATGCTCAACCCCCTCAATGCAAGCCTATGGGAGGGGGCATGACAGCTGGCTTGCATTGAGGGGGCGGAGCGTGACATCACACGGGGCAGAGCCTTGATGTCATAACTCTCTGGGGACTGATTTTACACGGGGTGCGACGTGCAAGATCACAGGGGTCCCCAGGGCTGGGACCCCCTGCGATCAGGCATCTTATCCCCTATCCTTTGGATAGGGGATAAGATGTCTAAGCGCTGGAGTACCCCTTTAAATGCCCAAGTAAATCTAATATGTTAGTTTATCATTTTCAATAAATAGTGAAGATGTCTATCAACTGGCATTGCCCGGCCTTCCTCCCTAACCCTTGTGGCAGAGGAAAAGCATCAATGACATTCTCATACTCATATCCCCTCCCCATATCACGACTAGTGTTGCTCACGAATATTCGCAATTCGAATATTATTCGCGAATATCGCATATTCGTGAAATTGCGAATTTCGTGAATATAGCGCTATATATTCGTAATTACGAATATTCGTTTTTTTTTTTATTTTTTTTTAACACAGTACACATCACAGTGATCACCCCTCTCTGCTTCCAGCTTGTGTGGTGTAAAGAAGGCTGTAATACTACTGTGTGAGACTGGCGTGCGAAAATCCGCATATGCGAAAATTCGCATATGCTAACTTTGTATATGCTAATATTAACATATGTTAATTTTCGCATACGCGAATTTTCCCGTATGCGAAAATAAAACAAGAATATAACGAATATGCGAATATTCGCGAATATATGACGAATATTCGTCCATATATTCGCGAATATTCGCGAATTCGAATATGGCCTATGCCGCTCAACACTAATCACGACTTCATATCCCATCCTCAGATCCTGTCGTCATATCCCAACCTAATATTCCAATCTCAAATCATGACCTCATATGCTGACCTGATATTACGTATTCATATCCAGTCTCTCACACTAACTATTCTATGCACCTTCCTGACAGACAGTCAACAGGATGTTTAAAAGTGGGCAATCTCTGCAGCCCTGGACTAACATGATCAGCAAATGTACCGGAAGTACCAAAGACTTGCATTGGACTTTGGAAAAAACCCTCTCATAGAGGTGGGTTAGGGTTGATTTAACTCTACTATAGTTTTAGTTTACAGATAAGTAACATATGTAACAAGTTTAGCAAAATATCTCCAGCCATTTGGAGGTTATATTGGAACATATATTTCCCAATAGAACTTCTCAGGACTTCAGACAAAAAAAAATAAAAAATGTGGTGAAGTAATGCAAGACCATGCATACATGCAGAATGATGGAGAAAACATGAATTTCATTTTTATTTTAGCACAAGACTAACATAAGAAAATGTGAAAAAAATTGCATTGAGAATATATATATATATATATATATATATATATATATATATATATATATATATATATATATATAACAATTCCATCAACATTTCTCTCCATTGTTTCCAATTGATTAAACTTGGATGAATTCTGACTGTCTTTCCTCTTCCCAAGTCTGTTGTTTTATGCGTTTCTATGATTGTGTGTTCTCTGCTCTTTGCTTCCACCTGCATTTCACTGGTAGCGGAGATGAAATTATAATAGGAAGTCTTCTTTCTGCTGCTGATGAGTTGGAAAGGTTTATGGTCACTTTGGCCTCCGAGAAGCTATGTAATCAAAAATGATTTACACATTTATTTCATTTATTTATTTATTTTTTGCAAATTTGATGACCCACTGCCAGTATACAAAAATGCTCAAAATTCACTGAAAGTCAGGTTTACAGATAATTATTTATGAGGACATCCATTTCCATTTTTAGCTGAATATATATCTGTTACCCACTGCATATATATATATATATATATATATATATATATATATATATATAACATTCTCTCAAGCTTAACCTCCTACAGCTCATTTAAATACTTTGACCCTTTTATCGCAAAGCTATGTGCTTCACTACACCTATTGTACAGTTATGAGAAAGTCTCCAGATTGGCAGTATGAGTATTTCCTTGAGAAGCAAACACGTGACAATTACATTTACTTTCGTGATTTCACAGGGGGATTTATTAGTCTTCTTTCCTTAAAAGTTCTTTTAATGGCCAGGCCTCGGAATAGGATCCAGACCCATGGCTGCAACCTATGGATGTAGAAGGATCATGTCCAGAGACTTCATTTGTAGCTTCTGGGCCCCAATGTAAACTTTTTGACAGGGTCCCATGTTGAATGGTGTTTATTAGGCCTGTGATTGGGCTGTGAAAATGGTTAGGTCTGGATTCTTTAAAGGGGTTATCCAGCATAAGGTGATTTTAGTACATACCTGGCAGGCAGTAATGGACATGCTTAGGAAGCATCTGCGCTTGTCTTGGGGCTAAATGGCTATGCTGTGAGATTACCAGAACACTGTGGCTAGCTTTCTGTGAACTTGTATTTCCTGTTTTCAGTTTTCTTGTTTACCTACAAATCCCATGATACCATTTTCCTCCTTCCCACACATCAGCCACCCCACCCATTGAAACATAAATGAGCTGCAGACCTGTGGTCTTCAATCAGGATGCCTCCAGCTGTTGCATTAGTTGCAGATTGATCCCTCCACCCATTGAAGCAGACAGGCTCCTTGTCATCAGCTAACTAGAGAGTCAGGTCTCGACCGCATTGCAATCTGGGAAAAATCCGAGACAGCAGTCATTTTGTATGCTGTTAAAAATAAATATTGGGGTTAAAATCTCATAAGAATTGTGAGAAAACCGTCACACACAGGTACAGACACTATATTATGAACTACACTGACTTTACAGCCCCTGTAGCATAGTCAAATAAAAAAAAAATCCCGGAATAACCCTTTAACTAAATGAAAGGAATGTAATGCTGGAGACATTATTAGTTTTTTTTATCTCTAATTCATATGAATCCACTCACTTGCACTATTAACCTATGAAATACAGTTAAAGACCAGAACTTGGTTCACAGGAGGAAAAGTAAAAAAAGCAGTGGCATATTTACATTTAGTTGACATTGCAGGCAGGGGGTGCAGCTGGGGGTGGGTGGTAGCAGTAAGATAAAGACGTGGAAAGGTGCACAAAATGAAAGTGTTTTGAGGTCATGTCTTCCTCCTCACTTGCTTGCTTGTGTTCCTTTCAGTTACATCAGCCAAAGCTTTTTGTTAGGTGTTGTAACTTGAAAAGGGTAGCAGGACTGTCAGATGGACAAGAGAAGGAGGAGAATGGAGAATGCTGATCAGGTAGAGAACAGCAGACTCTACTTAAGATCCCTCTGAATTGCTGTGATGTGACAGCTCTATGGTAAGGTAAGTATGTGTGTGTAAGATGTATGCATATGCATATGTATGTAACATGTATGCGCATATGATTTGTGTAATAAATATGCATGTGTGTGTATGTGTGTGTAATATAAATGTAAGTGTGTGTGTGTATATGTGTGTAAAAGAAATAATAGTGTGTGTAAGTAATGTGTAAACATGTGTATAATATGGCAGTACACTATATGTGTGCATAAGAAAAATACAATGTTTGTGCACAGTAGAGCATTGTGGTATAGTATGTGTGTATGTACAGTACACCCTTCATATTTTTAAATATTCTATTATATCTTTTCATGTGACAACACTAAAGAAATGACACTCTGCCAGAATGTAATGTAGCACACCCTACATAACAGTGTTTAATGTTGCTGTTCCCTCTAAATAACTCAACACACAGCCATTAATGTCTAAACCTTGGGAACAATAGTAAGTACACCCCTAATGAAAATGTCCAAATTGGGCCCAAAGTGTCAATATTTTGTGTGACCACCATTAATTTCCAGCACACCCTAAAGCCTCTTGGACATGGAGTTCACCAGAGCTTCACATGTTGCCTGGAGTCATCTTCCACCTCTCCACCATGCCATCATGGAGTTGGTGGATGTTAGAGACCTTTCGCTCCCCCACTTAACATTTAAGGATGCTCCATAGGGTCTACAGATGTTCCTGGTCAGTCCATCCCCTTTACCTTCAGCCTCTTTAGCAAAGCAGCAATCGTCTTGGAGGTTTGGGGTCATTACCATGTTGGAATGCTGCCCTGGGGCCTAGTCTCCGAGAAGAGGGGATCATGTTCTGCTACAATATGTCACAGTACATGTTGGCATTCATGGTTCCCTCAATTAACTGTAGCTCCACAATGCCGGCAGCACTTATGCATCCCTGGACCATTAATACCCAAACGGACAACTAAGACCTGGGAGAGAAAAATTATGACTATGCAGTATGTAAGTGGCCGAGCACTATCGATTAATCCAGGTACTAGTGTTGGCTATAGGTGTGTGAACTACAAACAGAATTAGCAAATAACAAGAAAGAAAAAAACAGAGTCACTTATAAAACATATATCATTTTATTAATTCCATAGAATGTAAGTACATAAAAAAAAAATATATATATATTGATTAAAAGTGCTATTTTTCAAAGAGGAATGAGGCTAAAAGGTGGTGTCACCGGCTCTCCAATGAAAGCTGGGTTGTATATAGTGTATATATTACTGGGTCCACCACAATGAGATAGAGATGATACAATAATCTTGCACACAAATTTGCACAAACAAAGTGTTTAGCAGCATGTAGAAAACATGTATATAAATCTCAAAGTGAGAGCAAAAGATATTGCATGCCAAATAAAGTGCAGTGTGCATGTAAACAAACATAACATTGCAGGGATACAAATCAGTATAGCGATATACCAGAGTACAACAGCAATCAGCAGAGACCGGGACAGCACTACTCCAACGTACGTTTCGGTACGCAACCTTCGTCTGGGCGTACCGAAACGTACGTTGGAGTGGTGCTGTCCCGGTCTCTGCTGATTGCTGTTGTACTCTGGTATATCGCTATACTGATTTGTATCCCTGCAATGTTATGTTTGTTTACATGTACACTGCACTTTATTTGGCATGCAATATCTTTTGCTCTCACTGTGAGATTTGTATACATGTTTTCTACATGCTGCTAAACACTTTGTTTGTGCAAATTTGTGTGCAAGATTATTGTATCATCTCTATCTCATTGTGGTGGACCCAGTAATATATACACTATATACAACCCAGCTTTCATTGCAGAGCCGGTGACACCACCTTTTAGCCTCATTCCTCTTTGAAAAATAGCACTTTTAATCAATATATATATATATATTTTTTATGTACTTACATTCTACGGAATTAATAAAATGATATATGTTTCATAAGTGACTCCGTTTTTTTCTTTCTTGTTATTTGCTATTCCTGGACCATGAAACTTCCACCACCATGCTTGACTGTAAATAAGACACACTTGTCTTTGTATTCCTCACTTGGTTGCTCCCCCACACGCTTGACACCATCTGAACCAATTAAGTTTATTTTTGTCATGTATGGGCAGGAGTGCAAAACTGATCTCACCCACTCCCTCTATCCCTGCCAACTTGCCTATGCGCCCTAGTGGATCGACAACCATGGTGACAGTCCCTTCCTAAATATGTGATGGAAGTCACTGTCAACAAAATAAACTACAAAACAGACAGAGGCTGGAAAACTGTATGGAACAACACAAAATAACAGAAATAAACTAAACACACACTCACACAATAGTCAAAGTCCACTAGCCGAGTCTTAACCAGGAGTTGTCAAAAGGTGCCAAATCACAAATACAGGAGAATAGTCAGAATGCCAAGCCGGAACGTCAGAAATACCAGATGATGAGAAATAAAAGAAATGATGCTAGCTACTGGAGTAAGCTCTTTTGCAGGCAAGGTCTGGAGGCATAATGCTGTCTGACGCAGCCCAGACAGACTGTCTGGGCGTAACCCAGCAACCAAAACAAACAAAAGAAACTTCAGAGCTAGAAAGATTTTACCCAGCAGGTTCTGGCAGAATCAGACATTACAGTACCCCCTCCCCCTTTAATGAGGGGCCACCGGACCCTTAACAACTTGGGAGTACGGAGGTACGGGCTTGGACACAGACGGAGCATCAAAATCCTCATCTGTATCTTCGTCTTCAATGTCACACCACTCTTTAGTGTCCTCCTCGCTTATCACAGATTCAGATGAAATTATATTAACTGGCTTATTAGTAACTTTAGATGGCAAATCAGAACAGACTGCAGAAACATTAATGCCACCCAAAGAAATACTGCCAGGCTTAGGTGCCTGTGTGGCGAGACATACCTTTGCATCCAAGTGGCGTCTAGGATTACCACTTGGACGCGGACCCTTGACACAAGACCTGATGAAGTGTGTGTCTTCTCCACAATAAAAACACAATCCGTTGACTTGACGGAATCTCCTGCGCTGTTCTGGGCTACAGATGGAACCTATCTGCTTATGTTCATCCTCAGGCACCGATTGATGTTTAGAAACAGAAGAGGAGACATGCAAAAAAGGAGAGACAGAGGAAGAACAACATTTCTGTCTGCCTTCAAGTACCTATCTAAACGAACTGCTAGAGTCATAGTTTGGTCCAAGGTGTCAGGAGAGGTGTAGGTCACTAACATATCCTTCAGGATATCAGATAACCCCAGTCTAAATTGGCAAATCAAAGCTGGGGTGTTCCATCTGGAAGCCACACACCACTTTCTGAAGTCTGCACAATACTCCTCAACAGGTCTGCGCCCTTGCTTTAATGTACGCAACTGAGACTCAGCGTACATAGCACGGTCCGGTTCAGCGTACAAGAGACCCAATCCCGCAAATAAAACGTCCACTTAGGACAACTCCGGAGCATCAGGATCAAGGGAAAATACCCAATCCTGGGGACCCCGTTGCAGAAGAGACATAACAATACCTACTCTTTGGGCCTCAGAGCCAGAAATTTAAGGTCTTAACCTAAAGTATAATTTGCGTCTCTCATAGAAAGTTTTGAATCTTTTCCAGTTACCAGAAAATCGATCCAGAAGACTAACTTGTGGCTCTAAAGGAGTTGAAGGAGGAGAAGTAGGAACAGTAGTGCATGATGACTCAAGCTCCAGGATTCTGGCCAGCAACCTCTGAATCACCTGTTCTTGGTGTTCCAACTTGTCAATCAAGTCCTGGTTTACTCTAGACTGAGATTTCTCTTGCTGCTGTACCTTCTCAGCTAAATCCTGGACCAACTGGGTAAGGTTCTCCATCTGACCTACCAGAGCTGTCATGGGGTCCATGACTAACAACTAAACAGATGCAGTAGTTGGGCCTGCGAAAATGTCGTGTATGGGCAGAGATGGAGTGCAAAACTGATCTCACCCCCTCCTTCTATCCCTGCCTACTTTCCTATACACCCTAATTAGCGGATCAACAACCATGGTGACAGTCCCTCCCTAAATATGTGATGGAAGTCACTGTCACCAAAATAAACTACAAAACAGATGAAGATCAGGAAACTGTATGGAATAATACAAACTAACAGAAATAAACTAAACACACACTCACACAATAGTCCAAGTCCACTAGCCAAGTCTTTACCAGGAGTTGTCAAACGGTGCAGTGTCACGAACACAGGAGAATAGTCAGAATGCCAAGTCAGAAAGTCAGAAATACCAGATGATCAAAAATACAAGAAATAACATTAGCTGCTGGAGTAAGCTCTTTTGCAGGCAAGGTCTGAAGGCATAACAAAGGCTTAAATAGGGCCCTACTCAGGTGAAAAGCTAACGAGGTCAGCGTAACCCAGGCGTAACCCTGCAACCAAAACCAACAAAAGAACTTTTAGAGCTAGAAAGATTTAACCCTGCGGGTTCTGGCAGAACCAGTTATCACAATTTTGTTCTCTTCAAACCACAGTATATGGTTCCAGTAATCCTTACCCTTAGTCTGCTTGTCTTCAGCAGACTGTGTGGGCTTTCCGGTGCTTCATCTTTAGAAGAGGCTTCCTTCTGGGATGGCAGTCATGCAGACCAATTTGATACAGACTGACTCCCCCCCCCCCCCCCCACCCCTTCAACCTCTGGAGAAATACTGGCAGTACTAATACTTCTATTTCTCAAAGACAACCTCTGGATATTACGCTGAGCACATGGACTCAACCCCTTTGGTCAACCATTGTGAGGCTTGTTCTTAGTGGAACTCATTTTGTGAAACATGGTATGGTCTTGCTGCAGCTCAGTTTCGGAGTCTTGGCAATCTTCTTATATCCTTGACCATCTTTATGTAGAACATCAATTCTATTTTTCAGATCCTCAGAGAGTTCTTTGCCATGAGGTGCCATGTTAAACCTCTAGTGACCAGTATTAGAGAATGTGAGAGCGATAACATGAAAGACCTGAGAACTCTAGTGAGTCACATGGCTTATTGGGTCCAATTGGACATTTCCTCTTAGGTGTGCACTCATTTTGGTTGCCAATGTTTAGGCATTAATGGCTGTGTGTTGAGTTATTTTGAGGTGACACAACATTAACAACTATTATACAGGCTGTGCACTCACCACTTTACATTGTACCAGAGAGTTATTTCTTCAGTGTTATCACCACATGAAAATATATTATAAAATATTTTAAAGGATTAGATACATTCCTGGAACAAAATAACATTAATGCTTATGAAGAAATATAAAATCTCATCCTTCCCCAATATCGCGCCACACCCCTACCCCTTAATCTCTGGTTGAACTTGATGGACATATGTCTTTTTTCGACCGTACTAACTATGTAACTATGTAACTATGTAAAGGTGAGGGTGTACTCACTTATAAGAGTTACTGTATATGGGGCAAGTGTCAGGTGAACTACGATAAATCTGTGCCCTGGGTGAAGAAGTGCCTAGCTACAGTTCTGTTGGCAGGCACTAGCATGGGTGTACCATATTATTTAGATATCCTCAATATGCTCTAATCAAAGTGCAATGTAAAATTGTCTTAGTTGTGTTCAGAACAATTAATTCTGCCAAGTGAGATTGGACAAATAGTAGTTGTCTGCTCTCACATTCTGCTGCTCTGTTTCCTTGTGTTGGTTTAGGAAGGAAGTCTCAACAGCATGGTTATACTGTATATGAGAGAAGAAAGACTGATGTGAATAAGGAATGATGGCATATAACATAGGAGGGGAGCAAAGAATATGTGGAAAATAGTAAAATGCCATTTCACCGATTAAGTAATATTTAGCACAGGTTTACCATAAATAGCATACAATTTTGATATATATTATATGATGTTTAAATCATAGTGGGATGTTAACATCCAAAGTTTTATTATTATTTTTTTTTACAATTTTTTTTAGGTTTGTACATTGCACATATTCCATTCTAGTTATAGCTGCTTAGCAGCTTAAATTCCTTTGTCACCATGGCAATGTGAGATAAAGTCATATAAGCTTATGCTTTTTACTTATAGAAATGCTTTTAAAATAATATACAACATACAATTTATTTCAAAGGACAAATCGGCATACACATTGTGTAGGAAATATCAAGGTAACTGCAGTTAACACAAGGTAGCATCAATATTGCTAGAACACTGTACTATACCAGGTGATTAGATAGATAGATATATACTGTATACATTTATATTGTGTATGGACTATATAGTATTGTACAGTATCTTTTTGCATTAAAATACACAGTTTTTAGACATAGTGTATGTAAATTTTGCTTTATTAATGTATAACATATACTCACCAATGAGTATTAAAACAGTGACAGGACAGTGACATACATACCATATAAACACTCCAACAAGAATGACATGTAAGAACACTTCCAGCACACATACCTCTCAAAAGTGGAATCATACAGTGTCTAACAACAGAATAACATAAATGTTGCAAAATAAATGGAATGTCACATATCACTTACAACACCAACTCAGCAAGTGACATTTCACCCTTCTACTCTCTTCAACAGCTTAGACCTATGGTTAAATGGGTGACAGTACTCTGTTCTTTGAAACGTTACACGTGTTCTCTACATGAAACCCAGGGCTGTACCATTTTTTAATGCCACATGCATCATTAGGAAATCTTTAGCCAAGTGTGAAAGTGGGATAGTCAAGTGGTAGTTGAACCTTAAATACTGTACATATGGTGTATACGGGTGATCTATGTAATAATTCACATTTATCCCATGAAATATTCACACCACTTGTTCTTATGGCCTCTCGCCATCTTCACACTACTTGATCTTATGACCTCCCGTTATCTTCACACGACTTGATCTTAAAGCTTTTTTACTTAATTTACAAGCAACTTGCAAACTTGCTAAATGAAGAAATTGGCAATAATTAACAGTTTACTATTTGTGTATGAATTGCAGTCACCTCTAATCTACACTTTTTTTTTTTTTTTTTTACTATATACCAGCGATTTGTAAGTGCACACTCATTAAATTAATACATTTTAAATAATTGTGCCTTTCCCATGACTAGGATATAATTTCCAGGCCCTGTCTTCATTTTCTATCTGTACATAT
This sequence comes from Hyla sarda, assembly GCF_029499605.1. Lineage (NCBI taxonomy): Eukaryota > Metazoa > Chordata > Amphibia > Anura > Hylidae > Hyla > Hyla sarda. Next base: position 252,591,042 of record NC_079190.1, on the reverse strand, counting down.
GGTTTAATGTATGATATCTACATTCACTGTGATGTATGAGATAAGGTCACCTTTACTAGCAACTGTAAACAATCATAGTTAAAATGATAAAATGATCACAGTCAATGCAAAGTGCAGACTTTTATAGGAATCGTTGAGCCATCTAGTAACTTGCTGAAAATATATGGTCTTTTTCTCCTGCTTTCAGTGCACCAAAACATTTGCTCAGTGCTTTCTGATATACATACATGATCTGTTTTAGCACATTGAGGGAGAGTTCTGACTCAAAATATTGGTGTAGCATAAGCCATCCAAGAAGTATAAGAAAAGCATCTGACATGTTATAAATTTGGTCCAATTTCTGTCTGGTGTAATTCTATCCTTTCTTACTTAAAGGGGTACTCCGGTGAAAAGCTTTTTTTTTTTTTTTTTTTTAAATCAACTGCTGCCAGAAAGTTAAACATATTTGTAAATTACTTCTATTAAAAAATCTTAATCCTTCCTGTACTTATTAGCTGCTGAATACTACAGTGGAAATTCTTTTCCGTTTGAAACACAGAGCTGTCTGCTGACATCATGAGCACAGTGCTCTCTGCTGACATCTTTGTCCATTTTAGGAAGTGTCCAGCATAAAAGGAAATCCCCATAGCAAACATATGCTGTTCTGGACAGTTCCTAAAATGGACAGAGATGTCAGCAGAGAGCACTGTGCTCATGATGTCAGCAGACAGCTCTGTGTTTCAAAAAGAAAAGAATTTCCGCTGTAGTATTCAGCAGCTAATAAGTACAGGAAGGATTAAGATTTTTTTAATAGAAGTAATTTACAAATCTGTTTAACTTTCTGGCACCAGTTGATTTAAAAAAAAAAGTTTTTCACTGGAGTACCCCTTTAAGGACAGAATTCAGAATTGTCCAACATTTTTCTCAGCTGGTACTCATGTTCCAGCTACCATACATCTAAAGCTTTTGTGTAACTTAGATAAAACATCTGCTACCTGCATTCATCTATGTAGGGGGTACTCTTACAAAACTGTTTTGCATTAATACCACTTCCAGAAGTTCAAGGGTTATATTTGCATACTGCTGTGTATTAGATGGATGCTTCCCAGCTCGTTTCTATGCAGAATCTTCTACAACAGCTGTGGGAAGATTCCCTAGTTCAGCCTCTTTTTCCAGAGTGGACTGGCCACATAAACCAGTCAACCTTGGTCTGCTTGAGGCCACAGCGACATCTCTCCTAGATATGCTCCTGCTACCCATATATACACCAGGCAAGAGTGTTACTTATAGGTTTAGTTACCATCAAGCCAATCCTGCTCTGTAATCTGTTCCAGGCTTCATCATCTGAGACACATGTGCTATGATCATTGCACTGTAGGGAGTTTAGAAGATTTTGCCCAAAAGGTTATCTCCAGTCGATGCAGTAAAGTCTCAAGTTTCCAGGTCCAAGAAGGATTATATTTTAGTCAGAGGATAAAAAAGCTGAACAAGGATCTCTCTGCTTACAATAATCTATTTAGTCCATGTGTGTGTACTGCCAACAGACAGCCCAGCTTTGGTCCTGTGCCTTGCAATGTAGAGAATGAGAAATAGCTGTGCACCATAAAGGTAAGCTCAATAACAACAATGAGAGGAGTAAAATCACCTTTAACTGGTTAAGACAAAGGACGTGTATACATGTCGTTGTGCCATTAACAGGGTATGGCGTGGGCTTCCAACTCGAGCCCGCACCATACTGGCGGGTCCTCAGCTGATTCTTGTTAGTGTTGCTCGCGAATATTCGCAATGCAAATTTTATTCGCGAATATCGCATATTCGCGAATACGTTTTTTTTTTCTTTTTCATAGTACACATCACAGTGATCATCCCTCTCTGCTTCCAGCTTGTGTGGTGTAAAGAAGGCTCTAATACTACTGTGTGAGACTGGCGTGCGAATTTTCGCATATGCAAAAATTCGCATACGCTAATTCCCGCATATGTTAATGTTCGCTTATGTTAATTTTCGCATATGCTAATTTTCACATATGCTAATCATCACATATGCAAATGTACGCGTATGTTAATTTTCGCATATGCTAATTTTCGTATATTCGAAAATAAAACACAAATATTACGAATATGCGAATTTAGCGAATATATGAAGAATATTCCTCCATATATTCGCGAAATATCGCAAATTCGAATATGGCCTATTCCGCTCAACACTAATTCTTGTAGCTGAGGGCTGACGTTAATAGCCGACATGCGGTGATCACCGCGGCCGGCTATTAACACTTTAGATCGCTGCTGTCAAAGCTGACAGCGGCATCTAAAGGAACCTGCAAATGCTCCCTGGAGGATAGCCTCCCTCCACCCCTCCCTCTCCCCCTCCCGCTCCGGGTCTGATTACCGGCGACCACAGGGCCGACAGCGTATGACGTCACGCCTCCGCCCCAGTGTGACGTCACGCTCCGCCCCTCAATGCAAGCCTATGGGAGGGGGCGTGATAGCTGTCATGCCCCTTCCCATAGGCTTGCATTGAGGGGTGGAGGCGTGACGTTGCACGCTGTCGGCCCTGTGGTCGCCGGTAATCAGACCCGGAGTGAACCTATCCTTTGGATAGGGGATAAGATGTCTAAGCACCGGAGAACCCCTTTAAAGTCCCCTAAGGGGACTAATAAAGTGTAAAAAAAAAATTTTTTTTAAATAAAAGTAAAAAAAATAAAAAAAAACATTAACCCCTCCCTTATTAAAAGCTTAAAACACCCCCCCCCCCATTTTCCCAAATTCCATATAAAAAAAAAATCATAATACAATTAAACATATGTGTTTTTTTCTGGTTTCACCGTAGATTTTATGGTAAAATTATTGATGTCACTACAAAGTAAAATTGGTGGCGCAAAAAACAAGCCCTCATATGAGTTTGTAGAGTATAAATAAAAAATACAAAGATAAAGACTGAGCAGTCTTATAGATGCAAAATGCCTAATTAAGGTGACAGGCAACTATCTGTAAAAAGATATATGGGAATGCTTCTTAAAACCTGAACAGAGGAAAAGTTGACCAGTTGCCCATAGCAACCAATTAGATTGCTTGTTTAATTTTTAAAAGGCCTCTGAAAAATGAAAGAAGCAATCTGATTGGTTGCTATGGGCACCTACCCCACTTTTCCTCTGCACATGTTTTCATAAATCTCCCCCATAGCCATGATGGGAGAATGATCAGTTTATTGCTTACAACCCTCATGTGCCAGAACACACGTGTTAAACAGATTTTTAAAACAAAGTCAAAATAATCAAAGTCAAATACAAAGTCAAAGACAAAATAATTAGTTTTGCACCATGCTCAGGAAGGGGGTGAGGCTTAGTGAAAAGTGAGTGTGGTTTAAAAGGAGTAGGAGTTTACATGCACCTTCAATATACCACTTTTGGCATGCATTTTTTACTTTAAAGGAAGCCAGATTTTCTAACAGCCCGAGACACTGTTTAAAATCTAGCGCACTCTTAGAATAATCTGGAACATAATTCCACTTTGGAATTCTGATAGGAAATTCAGATGCAACAGAGTCTTATTACTGTCCTATTACTGTCAATGGGGGAGATTTATCAAAACCTGTGCAAAGAAAAGTTGCCCAGTTGCCCATAGCAACCAATTAGATTGCTTCTTTCATTTTACAAGAGGCCTGTGAAAAATGAAAGAGGCGATCTGATTGGTTGCTATGGGTAACTAGGTGATTTTTCCTCTGCACAGGTCTTGATAAATCTCCCCCAATGTGATTCCGCTGCACAGAGCACACTACAGAATTTTAGCGGAGGAGCTTTCTGCTGCCATAATTTAACCAAACAAAAAAATGAACATGTTGATTCTTCAGGTAGACTGTTGAGCGGAATGCATTGCTGGCTATGAAGACCAGTAATGCCCATGTAGTCCCAGGATCTCCACCAGGATTTTATGTGGGTGGAGATTCTAAAGTGTGTATGGACCCTTAGACGGTCATGTAAAAATTAAACAGTCTAAGAACCAGTCTAAGAACAGTTTTGGTTTATCTCCCCAATGTTGCGTAAACCCTGTATTCATATAACAGAACCTAATTTTTACATGTTCAGCCAGTTTTACTCCTATGCTTTTGTAATTCTATGACAAACATAAGAGACATATCTTTCTATACGTAGGAAATGAGAGCTGGAAGGATGAAATGATTCATTCTATTTGTTAGCAGCTACCACGGATTGTTATTTAACATGTTTATGCAAATTATCCATAGATCTTAACCCCTTAAGGAACGGGGTTTTTTCCGTTTTTGCATTTTCGTTTTTTGCTCCTTGCCTTTTAAAAATCGTAACTCTTTCAATTTTGCACCTAAAAATCCATATGATGGCTTATTTTTTGCGCTACCAATTCTACTTTGTAATGACGTCAGTCATTTTGCCCAAAAATCTACGGTGAAACGGAAAAAAAAAATCATTGTGCGACAAAATTGAAAAAAAAAAACGCCATTTTGTAAATTTTGGGGGCTTCCGTTTCTACATAGTACATTTTTCGGTAAAAATGACACCTTATCTTTATTCTGTAGGTCCATACGATTAAAATGATACCCTACTTATATAGGTTTGATTTTGTCGGACTTCTGGAAAAAATCATAACTACATGCAGGAAAATTAATACGTTTAAAATTGTCATCTTCTGACCCCTATAACTTTTTTATTTTTCCGTGTATGGGGCGGTATCAGGGCTCATTTTTTGCGCCGTGATCTGAAGTTTTTAACGGTACCATTTTTGCATTGATAGGACTTTTTGCGCGCACGCCATTGACCGAGCGGTTTAATTAATTATATATTTTTATAATTCGGACATTTCCGCACGCGGTGATACCATATATGTTTATTTTTATTTTTATTTACACTGTGTTTTTTTTTTTTTATTGGAAAAGGTGGGTGATTCAAACTTTTAATAGGGGAGGAGTTAAATGATCTTTATTCATAGGGACACTGCACACACTGATCTTCATCATTGATCACTGGTTTCTCATAAGAAACCAGTGATCAACGATTCTGCCGCATGACTGCTCAGGCCTGGATCTCAGGCACGGAGCAGTCATTCGGGGATCGGACGGCGAGGAGGCAGGTAGGGGCCCTCCCGCTGTCCTGTCAGCTGTTCGGGATGCCGCGATTAGCCGCGGCTATCCCGAACAGCCCGACAGAACTAGCCGGCAACTTTCACTTTCACTTTTAGCCGCGATCGGCGCTGCGCGCTATTAGAGGCGGGTCCCGGCTTCACTATGACGCCGGGCCCGTCGTGATATGACGCGGGGTTACTGTGTAACCCCGCGTTATATCAGGAGAGCAGGACCAAGGACGTACCGGTACGTCCTTGGTCCTTAAGGGGTTATAGGGGTACTGCACTGGAGAAAAAAAATAATTCTAAATCAACTGGTGCCAGTAAGTTAAACCGATTTATAAATTTCTTCTATTTAAAAATCTTAATCCTACCAGTACTTATCAGCTGCTGTATGCTCCACAGGAAATTCTTTTCTTTTTGAATGTCCTTTCTGTCTGACCACAGTGCTGTCTGCCGACACCTCTGTCCATGTCTTGAACTGTCCATAGTTGGAGCATATCCCCATTGCAAACCTCTCCTGCTCTGGACAGTTCCTGACATGGACAGATGTGTCAGCAGAGAGCACTGTGGTCAGACAGAAAGTAAATTCAAAAAGAAAAAAACTTCCTCTGTAGTATACAGCAGCTGATTAGTACTGGAAGGATCAATAGTTTTAAATAGAAGTAATTTACAAATATGTTTAACTTTCTGGCACCAGTTGATTTAGAAAAAAATGTTTTCCAGTGGAGTACCCCTTTAAGGATTTGAAGCTCACAGTATTGTCCACAATATTTAGAATAAAATTAAGGGTTTTGATATTTTGGACACTTGATCTCATCTGAAAACCTGACAGTACCAATTGTTGGTCAATCAGTTCATCAGGATCCGTCTGGATCCATTCTAAAACAATCCGGCTTGACTTTCATGGCTCTGTAGTGTGACAAAGCCATGATGCTAATGTCAGCAGAGCCTTAGACATAATAAGCACTTGCATGTACTTTTGACAGATTTGTTCACCGACCCTAACTATCTCCACCAAAAATCACATGAATAGCTAAAATGTTATTTACTTCTTCAACAGCTATCTAAATTTCTGCTGATAGGAAACACATATACCTACAGTTAGGGTACGTTCACACGAACGGATCCCCAGCGTATTTTACTGTATGTTGCTTTTACATGTGCCTGCTTGGAGTGGCAATATGCCGCTTCAAGCAGACACACTGCGATGTGCGAGTTGCAGAGCGCATGCGCAGTATACTTGCACATCGCGGCAGCTCTCGGCCTAGCTCATAAAGCAGGGGTAGCGGCTGCGATGTGTGGGAGTAGCGACTCGCACATTGCTTCAGTGTGTCTGCTCCTAGTGGAGTATTGCCGCTCCAAGCAGGCACATGTAAAGGCACCATACAGCGGTCCTTTAGCAGCGGATCTGTAGTGTAAAATACACTGGGGATCTGCTCGTGTGAGTGTACCCTTATACTAAGTAGCAATTGCAGATAGAAAAGTGTAGGACATGGGTGTCAAACATGCGGCCCGCATGCGAACCACAATGAATATCTCTGTGGTCCGGCAAAGATATTAATTGCTCTGGTCAGGGCCGGATCAACATTGGCGCTCTTGAGAGCCTGCACCATGCTCCGTGCCTGCAGGGGGCCCCCGTCACTGACGTCCCATGCGTGCCCCATAGGAGAAGAGCGGAGCAGTGAGGAGGACACGCGGGTATGGTAAGTCACCACTCACCAGTATGTCATCTTCGGTGTTCTGACCACCGCTCCTCAGGTCCCGGGACCTACTGCTATGGCCATATTCATAGGCCATAGCAGTAGATCGTGACCCCGGACCAGAGGAGTGGTGGTCGGAACACTGAAGTGGAGCAGTAAACAGGCATACAGCCTCCAGCCATACACTGTATATGGCTGAAGGCTGTATGTCTGTGGGGGAACTGTACTGCACCTAATGTGGGGGAACTATACTGCACCTAATGTGGGGAACTATACTGCACCAAATGAGGGGAACTATACTGCACCTAATGTGGGGGAACTTTACTACACCTAATGTGGGGGTACTGTACTGCACCTAATGTGGGGGAACGATACTGCACCTAATGTGGGGGAACTGTACTGCACCTAATGTGGAGGAACTATACTGCACCTAATTTGGGGGAACTGTACTGCACCTAATGTGGGGAACTATACTGCACCTAATGTGGGGAACTATACTGCCAATCTAATGTGGGGGAACTGTACTGCACCTAATGTGGGGGAACTGTACTGCACCTAATGTGGGGGAACTATACTGCACCTAATGTGGGGGAATTGTACTGCACAGTCTTGTGCAGGGGGCAGGGTCTTGTACAAAGGGGGCATGGAGTGTTGTACAAAAGGGGCATGGGGTCTTGTGAAGGGGGTCATGAGGTGTTGTGCAGGGGGGCATGGGGGTCTTGTGTAGGGTGGGCATGGGGTCTTGTGCAAAGGGGGCATGGGGTCTTGTGCAGGGGGGCATGGGGTCTTGTGTAGGGGTGCATGAGATCTTGTGCAGGGGGGCATGGGGGTCTTGTGTAGGGTGGGCATGGGGTCTTGTGCAAAGGGGGCATGGGTTGTTGTGCAAAGGGGACATGGGGTGTTGTGCAGGGAAGGCATGTTTTTTTGTTTTTGTTTTTTTATGCTGCCCACATAAAATTAATCCTTGTTTTTTTGGCCCATGTCAGCATTTGAGTTTGACATGCTTGGTGTAGGAGGTAACAGCACAACAAAGTATTATTTGTACTGCACAGAGATGCTGAATCAAATACAATATAATGTACAATATCTTAGAGTTACATTATTAACCAGATTGTTCCATGATACAAATTGCATGTTACTTCTCATCCCACAAATGTTTGATTATTAGCAACTGCAAGCCACTTTGCTAGGCATCACATATAGTCAACCAACCAGTAATGGCTAATGACTACATCGGGGCCTTATGCGTCATGGCCTTACTTCATCTAATGACTCATAGCTATACCATGTATATGAAATACATTTACCAGTAATATTCAACAGCAGAATGTACTGCATCATCATAACGGCATAGCCACTAAGAGCTTTAGTGGAAACGGCAACCTGGTTTGATTGACCTAATAGGGTTGATTATACCCATTCCATAGTTGGCAAAGCTCTATGTATTTTCTAGTTTTGTGTCTTAAGGAATTATCTTGAGTTAATAGATATTGACATAATATGACAAATACAACACAATTACAGGGTGATGGCCAGGCTAGTAACAGTGTTGTGATTCCCAGTAGAATTTGAATTAGCACTACTTGATGCAAATTGCACAATATTGCCAATAGAAAGCAAGTACATAATTTGCAATGTTCCTTAGGCATACACTAAAAAAATGATACATTTAATCTAGTTTTCTGTATACTATTCAAGTGAAACATGAGAAATTTGAAAAAATCTGAATTAGGTTTTACTGCAGGTTTTCTACATTCTTAGTGCAAATACAGTATAAATGCATGAGCTGCATTTGGTTGGCATTAACCTTTTATTGTTTTTCCTGGTTGATAAGAAATAGCATGATAAAAACATGTGGGCACTGTAGATGCAGCTCTGGTACAAGTAACCACACTCACAGTTTTCATCACTGACACTTTGACTAGTTTCTGGATGTGGTTGCGAAATTCCCAAATGGAAGACTGTCCGCCTTTACTGAGCTCAAAATGTTTTAGTTGTATTAAGGATGTTTAAAGGCACATCAGAATAGTCAGGCAACATACAGGCAGATAGGTACAAAATCCTAAACCAGAGGCAGAGTCAGGACAGGCAATAGGTCAAACCTATAGTAGAGAGTGGCATAGTTCAAAATCAAGATCAAGTCACAGAAGGTCAGCATGGCTATGCCGGCTATGCAACTGATTGGACTAGCACCGACACCTCCTTATTGGCCAGGACTAGCTGCATCACGAACGGCACTGCAACAACATCCTGACAACAAACCCAGAATTTCCAGTGGTTTACCTCACTAAATCTAAAATCACTTAAAATGTTTTTACACCAATAAACTGACATTGACACATACTGTAAGTTTCATACTTTTATGTTTGCCCACTTACTAACTTGGGTCTGGTAGCTTAAAAATAATAAAGACCTAGCACACTACGGTGAGAGAATCTGGAGCTTTATAATAAGGTGCCCTTAGCAATATGGCAAGCATTGGATAGTGTGTGTTAGAAATGCTTGCAGAACTGTATTATAAAAGGTTTAATTCCCAGCCATCTGTCCCAAGGAGACGCTAAATGACCAAATTCTTTGCAGACTTTCTGAATTCAAAGAAAACATGGAAAATGACAGCTTGTAAACTAGATGCTATTTTTCTACAGAAAGAAGGCATCATCACAACTGCTACTTTAAAACCTGGCAAATAATCCCACTGCCAATTCGCTCCATTGCCAATTATCTTTGAATCCAGTGCTTTCTCAGGAAGGACTGGGAAATATTTGAAGTGCCCAGAGAAAGTAAAGAAATGCTGAGAAGAATTTAAGTTAAGGTTCTGAACCTAATGATATCTCCCATGTATCTAATCTGTATGATGAGGAGATGGTTATTATATGGATGTCATGGCATCATTTACTTACAATTGCATATGGACCAATTTGTAGATGTTCAAGAGTGGATACGATATAAGGACATTTTGAAAGGGGCCTCTGTATATAAGTGGGACATTCACTGACTGCAGGAATAGGGTTTGAAAGGGTTAACATTTGGGTAGAGGGAAAGCTCTCACAATATTGTTCAGGGGTTAGTAAGATGTTCCCTTCCTAAGTTTTATATTGCCACTTCTGATTTGAGTGGTTCCATTTCTCCAAAAATACATAAGAAGAAGTGTAATGCCCCAATGGATGTGGACCTGCTGTACCACTTACTGGTTTCGCACAGGGCCAAGCTTGGGAGTGGAGTCTAAGTGGTTTTTACCCTTTATCCCGCTCCAGGATGCAGAAGCTGGTCTTAGCTCTTAGCTACAGAGGAGACACCAAGTCGCTTCCGCAAGAGTGGTCCCAGTCTAGCTGAGCAAGCTAGAACACTCCAGAGCCTAGCACCAGAGATACATGCAGGGGAGAGCAAACTGACACTGGAGGTGGAAGATCACAGCAGCCTGAGTCAGAAACAGCAGGTCAGGTCAAACAAGAAAGCTGAATAGCTCAGGTGCAGCTGGGTGGAACAAGCTGGCTGGCAGAGAGAGCCAGTCAGGAAACTGATAAACAGGAACACAGCAGACTTCGCTTTCAGAAACTACAATATTGCTTAGGCACCACAGGAAGGGAGCAGAGGGGAAACTGCAGCAATGGCTGAAGCAGCAGTAGAGAATCCAGAGGAGGAAGTTCAGAGTTCACAGGAGAGAAATGGCACAGAGCATGTCGCCTGATGCAGGTAATAGCCAGGACACATAGTACGCCAGTGGAGTTACAAGAAGATTGCTGTTTTTGTTTTCTGTGCTGTTTTATGTAATTATTTTATATCCAAAGTAAATGCAAAAAAAAAATTTGCATTGAAAATTTTGAAATAATATTTATTAAAAAGAACCAACAATGTGGTTATTACTCACCCAACATTATCACATAATGTATAAAAACTGAGGCCCAAAGGAAAGACTTTGGAGATTCCTTGGCAGTCAAAAAGTCCTGTGTGAAGGTACATCATTCAAACAATGCTGAAAATTTCAGTGGGATATGGTGTCCATTTTAGGACAGCATCAGCCGTCAAGCTGTACCTCGCTCATCCTTCAGCCAAAACGGCGTCCCACCTCCTCCCTCGCTCATCCTTCAGCCAAAACGGCGTCCCGCCTCCTCCCTCCTCCGTCAGGCAAAACCTTTGTCATCCTTAAGTCTGTCATACCTCAGATGAAAATGAAAGTACTGAGTCAGCAGAGCTTCGGCAGACCTGCTAGCACAGACAGTGTGTGATTGGCTGCTGCCAGCAAAGATACTGTGATTGGTTGATGGGAGCGTAGGTGTGTGCAGTCCTGCTCCACTGTTTAGACACATTTCTTTACAAACCCTAATCCTCTCATGTACCCAGCTTTCCCCTATTCCTGCAAAACAAAACTGCGCTAATCCTCTCATGTACCCAGCTTTCCCCTATTCCTGCAAAACAAACCTGCGCTCACTGTGATTGGTTGATGGGAGCGTAGGTGTGTGCAGTTCGGCTCCACTGTTTAGACACATTTCTTTACAAACCCTAATCCTCTCATGTACCCAGCTTTCCCCTATCCCTGCAAAACAAACCTGCGCTCTCGGCTTTTCCCCTATTCCTGCAAAACCTACAGCTATGCTTTTAACAATTCCTGATAAACCTACAGCTGACTACATAACTGTAGGTTTTGCAGGAATAGGGGAAAAGCTGAGAGCGCAGGTTTGTTTTGCAGGAATAGGGGAAAGCTGGGTACATGAGAGGATTTGGGTTTGTAAAGAAATGTGTCTAAACAGTGGAGCGGGACTGCACACACCTACGCTCCCATCAACTAATCACAGTATCTTTGCGCTCCCATCAACCAATCACAGTATCTTTGCTGCCAGCCAATCACACACTGTCTGTGCTAGCAGGTCTGCCAAAGCTGTGCTGACTCAGCACTTTCATTTTCGTCTGAGGCATGAGAGAGTTTAGCTTGACAAAGGTTTTGGCTGACGGAGGAGACGGGACGCAGTTTCGGAGGAGGCGGGACGCAGTTTTCATTGAAGGATGAGGGAGGTACGGCTTAAAACTGACAGCGATTTGTCTGAGGGAGGAGGCGGGACGCCATTTTGGCTGAAGGATGAGGGAGGTACGGCTGAAAACTGACAGCGATTTGTCTGGGGGAGGCGGCGGAGGATGAAGGATGAGCGAGGTGCGGCTGATGGCTGATGCTGTCCTAAAATGGACACCGTAGTGGGAGATATGTCTCTTTCTTCACAAGTAAGGCCTTCATCACACCTGCTTCCCTTATGAGCCTCCATCGCAGATTATGGCAAACATCTTGGTCAAAATAGCAAGGCATCATTTACTATTTCGTCTTATAAAATTCTGGAAACATGATGCAGATTATATACATTCGGTGTGCAAGCAATTTTCACATACTTTATGGAATGTAAAGAATATATGTGGCTACAAGTGGTGGGTGAATATGTAACCTTGTACAATGCTAGGTTATATAACCTTGTCAGAAGCTTGAATTGTTTGGGAGTTTCGAGTGGACCAAGAAAGTGAATTTCAGAGAAGAGGAGTGTCACAAGAGAAGTCCTTGATACCAGAGAGTGAGAAGGTGATGAAAGTAGAAGAGTGGAGTTCAAGGATAGAGTAGAGGTTGCATGTATAATGTCTCTGGAGATAAAAGGAAATGTAAGCAGGAGCAAAGTAGGACAGGGCTTGTAGACTGCGGCAATAATTTAGGTTCCATGGTTAACACTTAGGTTCCTGCGCTCAAATATGACCAAGGACAAAATCTGCATGGAGTTTGGATGTTCTCAGAATGTCTGTGTTGGTTTTCTCTATTTTGAAACAAAAAGAACATACTGGTACATACTTCTAGAAAATGACATAGCGAGCATCACTAGGGAGTGATGACCATGCCGCTAAATAAGTGCTGCTGAACATTTCTTACTATATTCGCATTACTAATCAATAAAATAAGACCACTGAGCTCAGTTCTCAGGTCTAAACAATGATGGCTACCTTCAGAACTCTCAAAATGGTGGTAGTGGGCAGCATCATCTATGTTAGACAACAGGTCCATCCTTTGCCGTTGTTATCGTCTTTTTACAGGCTAATTGTTTATGAGGAAGTGAGAGCGATGCTTAAGCTTTTCAGTGAAGCTATCATGCAGTTCTCTGAGGCTTTTAGCGGAGAGGATTTACATATTTCTTGGCGTCTTCACCTACTTTCTAAAAGCAGAAATCCACTCCACCCCAATTTAAAACAGATTGTTTCTTTTAATCCTGCCAATTAACAAACTCCCATTTTATGAATTCAGCAGTACCAGTATTGGCAATGGGAAACTTGTCCCCGACAAACCTTTCTTTCCCTGAGGTGTTGCAGAATGTGTGATAATTGAAGATTTTTTTTTTTTATTCTAAACATTGTATCTAAGGAAACTTTTAAGAAAGATTCAGTGAGTTGCTCTGTGTTCTGTAAAAATCAATTGAATCACTTCTAAATCTAAGCTAAAACTACAAACAATAATGCTGAATGAACCTAGTGTTAACTGCGCACAGCAAATAATTGGAATGCTGTTAACTCCTTGTTTTGATGTTTTTATTTCTATATATAAAAGAAAGAGTAATACAATCATTGAAAGTGTATTAAACAACAAACACATTAATTCAATAATATACCTTTTCTATAAAAATCTGGATTAAAACCAAATCCTTATTTATATCATGCTTAAAATGATTGTTATTTTCGATCAGCAAAAGAGAAGTGTACATGAATGCAAAGAACACTATTATACCTATATTCATTAAAAAAAATGTTAAGAGGGGAAATACTATTAGTGGCAAATTTCTATAAAAAGTTTACTGTAAACTGTGTTTGAGTCTTAAAGTGTACCTGTCATAAACAATACATAAAATGCGTATATATGTTACTCACTAGGTCATATGTCTTGTTATGTGTCTAGCTTCTGTATTTGGCTTACAAATCCCCTTACAAATGCTCACTGATTCTGGCATCCACTGCTCAGGAAGGGGCGTGTCCCAGGCAAGCACTAAGCCCACCCTCACTCACCATGCCTTCACTTCCTCCCTTAGTCTGATGTGCTGTGCTCGGTCTCTTCATCCAATCACTGTAGGCTGCCCTGTAACCCCCTCCTCTTTGCTTTCAAACAGGCATCTAATAAACAGGACAGGAGTGAGCACAGAGAAGTGCTAGTCCTACCCTCACTTATTTGACTTTGTCCCTATCTGTGCTTCAGTTGGAGCCAGACAGGATTATGTGCTGGATGGTATGGAGACCCCTAGTGGTCTTTTCTGTAAGCCACAATTTCCATAAAAGGAGATGCCTTTTTATGAAGTATATGGAAAAGTAAATGTTTTGCCAAGATATTAAAAATTTAATTCTGACAGAGCCCATTTAGATTTGGCCCTCAATTTGGTGTATAAAAGCTCCCAGTGTAAAAAGGCAAACATTTCCATAAAGCATTATTTCCACTTCCATTGCTATAAATCAACATAATTATTTTTTTTCAATTGTTTGGGAAGGTGGACCAAGCTGAGCAGTTACATCCAGTGACTCACAGGAGACATTTTCTCTAATCATTCTTTTTTTTTCTCCATCTGGCTCAAACCACCACAATGACTTTCTCCATCATCGACTCCTGTAGAATTTGCCATGCAAGCATCTTACTCTCCAGCACCCCCCCAAACTCTCCATCATAGTCCCTAAATAGTAATAATGCTCCCCTTGGTGCCCCCACAGTAAAAGTGGGTAGAGTATATACTGTAAGTAGGTTCTCACATTAGAAAGATAGGTTTCCCATTTAGTCTCCCACTGCAGCCAAGGTAGTTCCCTCATTAGGCTGTTATGTCTCCCCAGTAGACAGGTAGTCCCCTCAATAGACAGGTAGTCCCCCAAGTAGACAGGGAGCCTCTGGGTAGGCAGGGAGTCTCCCCTATTTGCTATAAAACTATCCCTGTAGTCAAGTTGTCCTCAGATTATCTCAACAGTAGGCAGGTAGTCCTCAGATTATCCCCCTAGTAGACAGGTAGTCCCCAAATTAGCCCCTTCAAGTCCCCTCCCCCATTAGGCAGGTAGTCTCCAGATTAGCCTCCTCCCAGTAAGCACTAATTCCTAGATTAGCCCACCCCCTTTCCCAAGTAGGCAGGTAGTCCTTCTTTACCTACGAAAATATTAATTAAAAAAACATACTTACATCCTCTCAGAACACTTTGGTAGTGATATATTTTACAGAATATACAAGCATACACAATCATGAAACCATTTTGGCAGGTAGTTGGTTACATTTACTGCATGTGAGACAAGATAACTGTTTGTCTGATATGGTTTAAGAGGTGATACAAGATTAGAAAAGCATGGCTTTGCTCTTTTTTGGAAACTGACACTCCTGTCATCAAGTTACCAATGGTATTGGATTTCAGTCCCATTCATTTCAATTAGCCAAACTGCAGTACCTGACATACCCACTGACATGTTAAGCACAGTTTCTAGAAGAAGGCAGTAGATGTTATTTTTCTATTCTTTGACAAGCTATTCAATAATGTTGTTAGCATCCTTGATCACTGCACAAGCTTAAAATAACTGTTAGGTTGCACCCGCTGTAGGGGATGATTTTAATGGTATCAGAAGTGTTCCAGTGTTCAAAGTTGTGCATTTGCACAAGGTAACATCAAGAGCTCAGTGAACAGTTTGAAATGAATAAGTAACTTTCTACAAAGTTTAGACTTCTGGATACATGAATACACTGTAACATAGCAAGGTTAAAAGGCATTAAGTTCAACCTACAGTATATCCTGAAGCAAAAAATTATTCTTCTAGACTCCAAAAATAGCAATATTAATTCAATTTCAAATCAACCTTCCATCTTCAGTAATCTAGTAAAATACACTGATCAACCATAGCATTAAAACTAAACATTATGTAGTACCCCTTGTGCTGCCAAAATAATTCTAATCCATTATGCCATCACATTCACAGAGCCATTTCCCATTCCCATCCACATTAACATGATATAAAAGATGTTTTTTTTTTTTATTTTTTTCATCAGAGCGGGCCTTCTTCTCTGGCCATTGTTCAAAACTCCAATTGTTAAGTTCATATGCCAAATGAGGACACTGTCACTAGTCGTTGGGATATACATTTGCAATCCTACATAATATAGTTCAATGGTTGTCTTGACCACTTTTGTTAGTTTCTAAACACTATGCACCAGGAAGACCCTTAAAGACCGGCAATTTTGGAGATTCTCTGCTCTAGCTGTCTAACATTCCTAATTTGTTCAAAGTTGCTCTGATTTTTACACTAGTCTGTTATTTCTGCTTACACATCAACTTCAAGAACTGACTATTCTTACTAATATATTCCACCCATCTGTATTTCTCATTGTAACAAGATAATTAAAGGGGTACTCTGATATCAGGTAAAAACTATAACATTGCATACCTGTCTACCTCAGTTCTATAAACACCAAGGAAGGACTTCTATGAGCTGTTGCTCATTACTACAATTACCAGAATGCAATGCTTTCCCTCAGATCTTTATCAACATCCTCCCACACTGCCTACTTCCTCCCACAGTACTTCTGCCATTTTTTTGCCCAGAGCTGGGCAGGAAACATAAACTTGTCATTTGACAGTAGACCATCTATACTATTGCACAGTGTGATAGGCTGCTGTCTCGTTTGAT
Source organism: Hyla sarda (assembly GCF_029499605.1). Taxonomy (NCBI): domain Eukaryota; kingdom Metazoa; phylum Chordata; class Amphibia; order Anura; family Hylidae; genus Hyla; species Hyla sarda. Next base: position 252,574,612 of record NC_079190.1, on the reverse strand, counting down.
AGCAGAAAATCTGTCGCGTTAGTGAGGTTGCAGGTCTCAGAGAAAAGAATACCAGTATATACTGCATCAGACATACAGACTGAGCATGCATAGAAATAGCTTACCAGGCCCTCATCGTTATGATGACATCTCTTGTGACGCCCCATGCATGGGAGGTACAGGAAGTGGGAGCATCACAACAAAATGCTAGATTATTGGGCAGTTTGTCGTGTAACCCACACTGAACTTAAGGAAGATTGAAAAATAAGAAATAGAAAGTACCGTAAGTGAAAAATATGTAAAATATCAAAATCATCACAACATTAGAAGTTTTATAAGAAGGAATCTATGGTGAGGTTAAACCATTCCTATTGGTGCATTATTATAAATGCACTGAAAAGAAATGAGCCCCTCCCATTCTTAAAGGGGTTACCCGGCAATCTATTAAAAAAAGAAAATCCTTACACTTGTGTAAATGTTTGAGATATAAATAGATGCTCCCAATGTGGTTTTATTGAAAAAATAATAATAATAATAATAATAATATTTAGGACCTGTTGTGCTATCTCTCCCTGACACAGACTGTAGTCCATTCTTCCTTACAGTCTTTCAGCCCTGTGCTAAAGTCCTTTCCCCCTTTTTCCTTCCCCCATCCACCTAATTCTCTGCATAGTACTTAGTAAATGCAGAGTACATGGTAAAAGATAGCTGTTTATTTATTTACACTGCTCTGGTACCTCAGTCTAGCAGCTGCCTCTTCTGTTATACTGTCAGAGTGATATAGAGCTCTTAAATACGGCTGAAGCAGCTGAAGTCAGCTCAGGGGCTGGCTTGAATAGTAAAGCCAAGCCCACAAAGCACAACATGTGATAATATGTTTTAAAAGGGAGGGGCGGGGTAGTAGCAGAGTGCAGATTACATAAAAAAGAAACAATCTGAACATCAGAGCTTCCTGGGGATGGTAAGCATATAGAGGGAGATTTATCAAAACCTGTGTAGAGGAAAAGTTGCTGAGTTGTCCATAGCAACTAATCTGATTTCTTTTTTCATCATTCACAGGCCTTTACAAAAAAGGAAAGAAGCAATCTGATTGGTTGCTATGGGCAACTCAGCAACTTTTCCTCTACACAGGTTTTGATAAATCTCCCCCATAGTGACTGGGAAAAACCTTACATCTCAGCTAACTGAAGATTATTACAAAGGTACATAACTTTTTGATATCCAATTGATTTAGAAATATATTTTTTTGCCAGACTACCACTTTAACCCCTTAATGACAATGGACGTAAATGTATGTTATGGTGCCGTGGTACTTAACGCACCATGTTGTACATTTATGCCCCGCCATGACCGCGAGCACCGATCCGGTCATGTGCGGCAGGTCCCGGCTGCTATCAGTGGACATATCGCGTGGATGTCCGCCATTAACCCCTCAGATGCCGTGATCAATACAGATCACTGCATCTGCGACAGTGTGGTACTTTAAATGGATGATCGGATCGCCCGCAGCACTGCCGCGGGGATCCGATCATCCAGCATGGCGGCCGGAGGTCCCCCCACCTGGCTTCTGCCGTCTCCCGGGGTCTTCTGCTCTGGTCTGAGTTCGAGCAGACCAGAGCAGAAGATGACCGATAACACTGATCAGTGCCATGCCCTATGCATAGCACTGGACAGTATTGGCAATCAAAGGATTGCTATAGATAGTCCCCTATGGGACTATTAAAGTGTAAAAATTAAAGTAAAAAAAGTATTAAAAAAAAGTTTTAAAAAAAGGGAAAGATCCCCTTCCCCCAATAAAAATGTAAAATGTCCTTTTTTCCCATTTTACCCCAATCAAGTGTAAAAAAAAATATATACACATATGTGGTATTGCCGCATGTGTAAATGTCCGAACTATTAAAATATAATGTTACTGATCCCGTACAGTGAACGGCGTGAATGTAAAAAAAGAAAAAAGCACAAAATTGATGCTTTCTTTTTCATATTTTATAAAAAAAAATTATAAAAGTTTTATATACACAAATATGGTATCAATAAAAAAGTACAGATCATGGCACAACAAATGAGCCCAAAAAAGTTATAGGTCATCGAAATAGAAGGATTTTAAACATACTAATCTGGTTAAAAAGTTTGCGATTTTTTTTTAAGCGCAACAATAATAGAGAAGTGTATAATCATGGGTATCATCTAATCGTATTGACCCACAAACTAAAGAAAACATGTCAATTTTACCGTAAATTGTATGGCGTGAATACAAAACCTTCCAAAATTTGCAAAATTGCGGTTTTCTTTTTAATTTCCCCACACAAATAGTATTTTTTAGGTTACGCCATACATTTTATGACAACTGGTCGTGCAAAAAGCAAGCCCTCATACTAGTCTGTGGATGAAAATATAAAAGAGTTACGATTTTTAGAAGACGAGGAGGAAAAAACGAAAATGCAAAAATGTAATTGGCCTGGTCCTTAAGGTCAAAATGGGCTTGGTCCTTAAAGGTTAAATGCTTTTTCATGAAAACTAAAATTAATTATCCCAAAAGTAATACTCAAACCTAAGCTTTGTGATATGCAAGATTAAACATGTTTGTGTATATATGGGGGGGGGGGGGTTGTAAAAACTGATAAACTGTACTGTACATGTGCTTTACAGTGGAGCACAGACACACAGAGTAGTCAGAACCTTTCTCATAATGTCAGTTGTACTTATTTTTTAGTTTATCCACCAAATAATGAATTTAGGCAACATTCATATCACATTTCAGAGCTATGCCCTAAGGTATATGTTCAACCGAAAATATTCTACTAGTGACTAAATTTAATCTTTTTCATGATTATATACATGTTATGGGACTCAAAAGCATATTCCACCATATGCCTCAGACATAGCTCTAAAACATCACAGGAATGCAGCCTTACTTTAAAAGAAAAGGGTAAATAAAACTTCTGACACATCATGGTAGCTCTCCAGAAGTTTTGATTAGTGAGGGTTTGGGTGCTAGGACCCCCGCTAGGAGTGGACATGAGCACTCAGCTGAGCCCTGTACCAGTTCATTTCCTCTTATTAGTTGGCCCTTTTTGAGAAGCTGAGCGTCAGAATTATGGATTTATTAAAAAAAAAAGTCTTGTCAGGTTGGTGAGTGTTTCAACACCTGGTCCCAAAACTTCTGACATGTTACTATGAGATGATGATTGAGAATCTGTAAAAAAGTGGTCAGTCTGTCGAGGTTCCTACATTTTAAATTTTTGTATGCTGACATAAAGTTTGGATTTTGATCTTTACAAAGTGAGCTGGATTTTTCATACATGACATATGGTAGTTACTCTTTACTTCTTTTATTCCTCCTTCATTGTTCCTCAATTTACAGATTGGGCAAATTCAAGCAAGAGCAGTGGACAGACGCTGGGTACCCATAGAAGCCTGCACAGAGTTTAATTCTAAACTAGCGTATTGTGTTTTTACCTGAAAAAGAACTCATTCCAAGTCCAAAACATGTAGTTTTGAGAAAACAAATAAAATACTCTTATCAACTGTGAAGTTGTCTTTAAATTGACTTGTAGCAGCACTGAAAGAAACAGGGATTACTGGGAGGCATCAACAGAACAATTGTGCAAAAGACCACCGTGTAAACACTTATGAGTATTGTGACGTTCTGCATTAGGAGAGTTTAGAGACCACTTTGAAAATGCTTCAAACAGTAGAACCAAATCTCTTTAAACACACTACTGAAGACCCCAGAAAAGTGTACTGATACAGTTACTATCACCTTTCAATAGGGGGGTACTAGGACATTTTCCTTTTACAAAAAATACATAGGGATCTATAGGTTTGAGAGGTCGAGTCAAGTTGATCAGGTAATGTTAAAATTCACCATTTATATGTTGGTCATTTAACTTTTCATTTTTTTTACATGCTCATAGAATAGTTGCAGTCATGAGTGTACCTTGACCCATGTCATCATCTATGACTAAATGGTCATTATATTTCTCCCCTGTTGTACTATGACTGTATTGCCTCTTATTTCCATATGCCATCTATGTGATGTGCTGATTGTTTATGTTTAGTTGCTACTATTGTGTGTCACATCTTTTTGTGACGATCCTTGCTGATTTGATCTTAAAGGGGTTTAATGATCTGTGTACACTTAGTACTACCATGGATAAGACCACCATTTGTCAATGATGAGACAATGTTTATAATAAAAAACAAAAAACTAGGGAGCGCTGCTAACCAGTATAACCAAAAAATATAAATTTGGGAAGTGATGATTTGGACTCACCCGGTGCGGGTGGTGTCCTCCGCTAAGCAGAATTCACCACAAACACCACTGAAGTCACGTCAACATCAATTATTTAAATCTTCCCCCATCATAAAGGTATCCATATAGGTCAATAGGAGGGCGCAGATATTCACATCCAGATATACACCAGGTACATCCGTATAAACAAACATGGAAAGGAAAAGAAAACATATATATCTGCGCTCAGAGGAATGATCCTTATCACAGTTTAGAGGAAACCAGCAGTTTGCTGCCACTTACTCCACAGTGGGGGGGTTGTATACTTCTTTTTACACCCTCCCCCCCTCCAAGTAGTTATTTCTCATTGCCATCCAGGGCCGCCCAGGTTTAGGTTTTCCTCAACATTCAGACATTGACTCCAATCCTTATAGAATAAAGGTTTATTTTCGACATGTTTCTGAGGTTTAACAGGCTATTTTCCACCTCCTTCATCAGGCTTATTAAATAATTAAAATGCAAACAGTTTATATACATTTGTTTCTTACCCAGTCTCCCGCCAATGGTCAATGTGCATTCATTCCGGCTGCATCGCACAATGTCTGACGAACTTACGGTCAGAGTCCGATTACGTGATATGCTATGCGTTCCAAGTGATGTCACTTCCTGCTTACGGGGGAATGCATTGTTAAATCAGATGTCCGGAACCAGAAGGGCCATACAGTGGGAATTAAAAAACTGCAAATATTATCATATTAAGTTAGACAATAGTAATGTCACTTCCTGTTTACGGTGGAATGCATTGTTAAATCGGATATCTGGAAGCGGAAGGGTCATACAGTGGGTATTAAAAACTGCAAATATCTTTTTTCCTGTTGTTTTTATTTAGGATTGTGCATGTGAGTTCTATCAGGAAAGTGGTTAAGGCTTATCAGGTGTGATCTGGGCATTATCATGTAGTCATTTTTGCCCAGAATCACTGCTTATTGGCGGGGAATTGGAAAAGGCAGGTCTTGTATCTCTGTGAACTGCTGCAATGTTACCATAGTTGGGGGGCATTCCTTGATGTAGGAGCTCGATGTGTGCTAGTGGAGGTATGTTTCCTCACCCATTGGTTGGCAAATGAGCATAACTATGCTGAGAGGGGGAGCATTCTTCTAATGTAAAGAAAAACAGGGTAGTGCAAGAAGCTCACATTTATGCCATTGTGGTAGCCCTTGGGGGGTGTATGGTAGTGGTGGTATGGAATCGGTATAGGAGGGGTTAATGTTAACCCTATAGTTCGTGACGCCAGGCTGAGGGCTGGTATGCTGAGTCAATGCTCCGGCCTATCGCTGCCCTTCCCAGTAACGATAGGTGCATGAAATGACTGAAGGTCCACAAAGAGATTGAACTTGAACTTGAACAACTTTACTTAAGTGCTTGCAGTATCCAAGGCACAGTAACAGTCTCATATAAACAGTCCTTATCTTGCTTAGTGACTGGCAGTTGTTGCGGACCTTGAGCTAGTCAAGTACAGTCTCTGAATTTAGGGTAGATATTTGCAGATCCGTCCGGATTTAGGGGTATTATTAGGTGCGGTGATGCTTAGATGACTTAGAATTGTTCAGCCGTTGCCGCAAGGCTTGGGCCTAACTCACTGCGTTAGTTGCTGCACAGATCCTTCTCTCATGATAGCCCACGAGGTAGGAGAGCGAAACATGGCCGCCGCTCCCTTATATGAGCAGGGGGCGGGGCAAATCCGATTGGTCCGAACATCTGCCATTCACCATTACAGAGAGTAATGGGATTGCTTACGTCACAGGGCCTCCAAAGGTCGTTAAGCTTAATATCATAGAGTTCACCTAGTCACATGACCCGCAGGTCCTCCAACGCTATGGCACAGGTAATTAACCATTTATTTACAGATATATAATTATATTTACATTAACCTTATATAGACCACTGGTCTATTAGTAGAAATAGAGGCGACAAGGGGTTAATTGAGTGACAGGAATCCCTACATCCTAGGGACTCTGGCTATGGGGACCCACACATACATAGGTACCGTATAGGATGCAGTACCGGGACACCACACCATCATCTCTTTCATAATGTTTTTCATACAGAGAAACTAAGCGTGAGGAAATATGTCTGGCTGAATAAAGGAAGAACATGCTCTGTTTCCCTCCCAAGCATGTGATGTGGATGAGACTGCAAGTGGTCATTTTTCTTTACCTCAATTTTACAAACACCTTCCCTTCAAGTAGGAAAATGAGCAGAATTACACTCCAGCACAGTCCGCACACACACCGTAGTTGCATAAAATGCAAAAAAGTGATATGTCTCCAATACAAACATGCACACACAAACTCTTTTAGTGCATACATAAACTTAAAGTTTTAATAGAAAAAAAGATTCAGTGCTTACAAAAAGACAGATGAGACAAAACAAATTGACATACAAAACAAGAAAAATAAAATAATAGGGAGGAACAAAAAATACCCAAAATATTTGGTAGCTATAGAAACTTTTCAGTTTTTTTCAAGGGCAAGAAAGATTAAAAGGGTTCAGAGTTCAGCCTTCTGAAAATACCTCCTCCACCACAATGGGTAATTGGGCACTACCAACACCAGACAATAATGGGTAAGATGTTGCAACTAAATAATGAGTAAGATGCTGCAAATAATATGCTTTATTGGAACATGTACAACATTTTTCAGGATCGCTTCAGCCCCTACCACAGCTGAGTAAAGAAGGGGCCGCACTGGCCCTAAAACACCGTAATACAATAAAGCATACATGTTTTTTACTGTGAAAAATCTGAAATAAATGTTAAAAAATATATTAAAACCATGTTAAAAGTAAAAAATATATTAAAGAACATAAATCCTAAAATATCAAAATGGAACTTTCATAAAACTTTAAAACTTTAGTTATTTTTAATGAACCCCTTAACGACGCAGTACGTATATTTACGTCCTACGCCGGCTCACGGGATATAACATGGGGTTACACCTCTGTCACACCTCCTCCCATAGACTTGCATTGAGGGGGCGGGGTGTGACATCATGAGGGGGCAGGGCTATGATGTCACGAGCTCCCAGCGCCAGCTCCAGCGTTCAAAAAGGTTTGTTCCAAATGCTGAGCAGCGGAGTATCCCTTTAATGACGCAAGATGTATATTTACGTCCTGTGCCAGCTCCCGCGATATAATGTGGAGTCAAGTGGTGACCCCGCGTCACATCGGGTTGGGCCCGGCAGCCATTAACAGCCAGGACCCGTGGCTAATACTGGGCATCACCGATCAAAGTTGATTGCTGCGTCTAAAGTGAAAGTAAAACCTTCCCTGCAGCTCAGTCGGCTAATTGGGACCAACCTACCTGTCTCCTCGTTGTCTGATTGTCAGTTCACTGCTCCGTGCCTGAGATCCAGGCAGGAGCAGTGGAGCACCGATAAAAATGATCAATGTAATGTAATATTGGTAATTAAACCGCACGGTCAATGGCGTACGTGCAAAAATATTCCAAAGTCCAAAATAACGTATTTTGGTCACTTTTTATATCATGAAACAATCAATAAAAATCAATCAAAAAGTCAGATCAATACGAAAATGATACCTCTAAAAACTTCAGAACACAGTGCAAAAAATTAGTCCGCATACATGCCTGTATATGGAAAAATAAAAAAGTTATAGGGGTCAGAAGATGACATTTTTAAACATATAAATTTTCCTGCATGTAGTTATGATTTTTTCCAGAAGTACAACAAAATCAAACCTATATAAAAAGGGTATCTTTTAATTGTATGGATCTACAGAATAAAGATAAGGTGTAATTCTTACCAAAAAATGCACTGCGTAGAAACAAAAGCCTTCAAAATTTACAAAATGGCATTTAAAAAAAAAAATTTGTCGCACAATGATTTCATTTCGCCGTAGATTTTGGGGTAAAATGACTGATGTCATTACAAAGTAGAATTGGTGGTTACCATTTTCTCTTTTTCTCTAATATGTGGCTTTAGGAATGAGGCATAATATGAGAAAAAGCATTACACAATTAGTTTTTCTAGGGTATAGAATAATTAATATGTGGTCCTAAACTGCTGTCTGAGTACAAGGCAGTGCTTAGAAGGAATGTACCCTCTTTTTGCTTTTGGAAAGAAGATTTTGCTGCAATGGTATTTGGGTGCCATACTACATTTTAGAGGCTTTGGGTGAGATTTATCAAAACCTGTGTAGAGGAAAAGTGCTGCAGTTGCCTACAGCAACCAATCAGATTGATTCTTAAATTTTTCTCAGGCCTCTTTAAAAATGAAAGAAGTAGTCTGATTGGTTGCTATGGGAAACTGCACCACTTTTCCTCTACACAGGTTTTGATAAATACCCCCTTTGCATTTCAGAATGTAGAAACCAGTTTACTTTCAGCAAGAGTGGTCCCAGTTAGGTGACAGTTGGCCATGGCAAGGCAACAATGATACTTACAGGAGGGGTGAGCTGACACTAAGTGGTATTAGCACAGCAAAGCGTGGCTCAATTTGGCAGAGCCGAGAAGCGTAGCAAAGTGGTGCAGGCATGATGAAAGCACAAGCATGGTCAGCAGTCCAGGTCAGGCATTGGAGGTCAGGGGCAGAGTCAGGCTTGAGTCTTACACAGGATCACACCAATGACTGACAATTGCTGGTGTTGTGTTACGCCGAGCGCTCCGGGTCCCTGCTCCTCCCCGGAGCGCTCACGGCGTCTCTCTCCCTGCAGCGCCCCGGTCGGTCCCGCTGACCGGGAGCGCTGCACTGACATGGCCGTCGGGGATGCGATTCGCACAGCGGGACGCACCCGCTCCCGAATCGCATCCCAAGTCACTTACCCGTCCCGGTCCCCTGCTGTCATGTGCTGGCGCGCGCGGCTCCGCTCTCTAGGGCGCGCGCGCGCCGGCTCTCTGAGACTTAAAGGGCCAGTGCACCAATGATTGGTGCCTGGCCCAATTAGCTTAATTGGCTTCCACCTGCTCCCTGGCTATATCTGCTCACTGCCCCTGCACTCCCTTGCCGGATCTTGTTGCCTTGTGCCAGTGAAAGCGTTTAGTGTTGTCCAAAGCCTGTGTTACCTGAACTCCTGCTATCCATCTTGACTACGAACCTTGCCGCCTGCCCCGACCTTCTGCTACGTCTGACCTTGCCTCTGCCTAGTCCTTCTGTCCCACGCCTTCTCAGCAGTCAGCGAGGTTGAGCCGTTGCTAGTGGATACGACCTGGTTGCTACTGCCGCAGCAAGACCATCCCGCTTTGCGGCGGGCTCTGGTGAACACCAGTAGCCTCTTAGAACCGGTCCACCAGCACGGTCCACGCCAATCCCTCGCTGACACAGAGGATCCACTACCTGTAAGCCGAATCGTGACATGTTGCACCCACACATAATCTTTGGTCCTCTTTGGTTTTCCTCTTGCCTGTTCCTCCCACAAGGGGTTAACTCCAAGGTGCAGTGCATATAAAAAAGTCTACATCCCTGTGTCTAATTGATGCGCTCCACTGCTATCATAAAGGGCACTCCACTTTCCTATATTTCAAAGGGTGTGCCGCTGGAAAAGACTTTTCGCACCCTCAATTTAACCCCGTTTCAACTGTGAAGTGGACCCATTGGACCTCCAGTTACCACACACTTAACCCCTGGGCTGCCACACAGGCAACAAGCAGAAGCTTGAGGTTTGCAACAGAATCCACGAATGCAGCAGTAAAACGTGGCCTGCAAATAACAATATAATTATCTTCTTTATGGCTAATTTGTATGATGCTTTACAAAAAGGAACTCATCTTATACAGTGTTAACATTTTATGCTTTAGAATAAGTAGTGCCGTACCAACATCATGCTGTTTTATTCATCTCTGCTTAAATGCCGGAAGCTAGCAATGACTAACGCTTTTGGCATGTTACCTATTCATGCTGCAGGATAATAGATTCAACCAGATGGATGTTTGCCTGTTTTTAAACCGCCTATATAACTAATACACAAAATGCATCAGTTATGGAAGTCAATTGCATTATAATACCACACAAATCTGATAGGAGCAGCTTTAAAAATCTATTTGTGTACATAATAAAAAACAATGTTTGTAGAATTTGAGTTGAATTGGGACATCTTTTCCAATGATTCCTATTTTGTAAATAAGTGGTGTTAAGCATTTGTCCTAAATCCACAGTGGAACATTCCTTTGAGCCTTTGCCACAGTATCTCTAACAAAATGCTATGTGCATGAATAACATTACACTGATCTGAATGCGTTCTTTAATTATCTGTCATCATAGTCTCTGGGGCAGGGATCTACCCTTTTGTCTCTGTTTGCAGATTGAAAGGAATAGGCTACAACCCATTTACACTCTTTTATTTCACCCCCAGAAACAAAATCACAAGGGAAAGCAAGCAATAATTAAATGAGAAAACGATGTAGACTATCGTGTGCAGTGATGACTCCAACCTGATACCGTGGGCATCCCTTGTGTTTATTAAAGTAATAAACCCCGGGTGTACAGTGTATGAATTAGATCTTACATGGCAGCATATTTTATCATGTGCTTGGTTTTTGGACATTATCCCAGACCTTGGCCTCGGCATCCTTTTTGCATTTCTTTCCATGTCTCTGTCTCATTCTGAAGCTGTGTTTTTCAACGTTTTCCTTAATTGCTAATTAAAAAAGAAAGGTCTCAAATTGGAAGCAGGTACCAGAGGAAAAGAAGCTGAAGTTCTTTTTTTCTTTACTCCCTTCTCCCGCCTTTCTATCAGGAGGAGATAGAGCAGGCTTTTAGGAGGCTGGAAAATAAATAAATAAATTCAGGCTTTCGTCATTCTGTCCATGGTTTCAAATAGTTTGCCAATGCAGTATCTGTTTCCAAAGGCATGTGCATGGAGACAGCCCAGAATACTAATGAGAGAACGAAGCTGATGGGGATGGGCCAAGCATGCACAGTAGATGACAAACGTGATTTAAAGCCCTCTGTCCCCGAGAAATCATTTAAACTCTTTCTGAAAGGTGTTAGGAGGGAAATGCTACACTTTGCGGTGCCCTTCCATCTCTTTGTTCTTGTAGATACCAATTGCATGGTTAGAAAAGCCATTTTGATTAAGGTCAGGGAGCTAGTGCACAAATTTTACATCTACTAGATTTCTGCATGTTGTTTATGGTAGCTTCTTATGAGAGTGTTAAAAAGGAACACACAATTACCAATTCCCCATGGATGGAGAAATAGTAAATAAAGTATTACTAGGTGTTAGAAGTTGTTTTTCTGTACTTGTTGAGCTGATCCAGTTAGAAAAAACTAAAAATGCTTTTATTTTCTTCCGTCCTAGGAAAGTGCCTTTCCTACCGCTAAAGTTACACTTACTCAAACTTGTACCTCTCTGATTCACAGATCAAAGAAGTCGTGACATGGACGGCTACTTTATTGTGCTTTATGTTGAAGTCTTGTGCAGAGGCTGTTATGAGCTGCTCAGGAACCTGTACAGTAAATAGCTCTGTTCAGGAGAGACTTATTTCTTGTATTGGTTCCTAGGAAGCTTATGACAACTCCTACTCAGAACCACTAAATGCAAATTGAAAAAGGGAACTAATGTCAACCATAACTAAGCAAACTGTATACCTGCATCAAGATACATACTGGCTGGTTAACTAACGAGTGTAGTTTAAAGGGGTATTCCAGCTATGAAACTTATCCCCTAGGGATAAGAACAGGGTCTGTCTCTTATCTCTGAGCATTCCTGCCCCATCTTCAGAGAGGAATTGGTCTCAGGAGTGACAGCCCGCACCATCAATCAATTACTGTGGTGGGACATCAGGTAAGAGACAGATCCTTTTCTGGAGATTTTGGACAATTGATGGCTGGACCATAGTACAAATCCAACACTATAACTCACTATTACCTCTTATGTTACCTCTACTTCTACCTTTTTCCCATGCATTGCAAGCTCAGTCAGGCAGGGCCCTCATTTCTCTTGTATAACCACTTGTAGACTTGGCCAGTTTCTCTTCTTCAGGATAAAATACATTTTTTGTTAGTTTTTTTGCATTGCAAAGTGAGGGAGAGTGGCTACATAGTCATGCATGAATCCTGAATGTCACCCAGTCAGAGGCTATTGCCTAGCAGAGGAGAGAAAAGAAGAATATATTTGCTTTGTATTTCTTTTTCCACTTTATATATTTTTTATTTTACATACAAGCATATCCCAACCTCATATCCTGACTGCATATAAATGTATCCCCCCCCCTTACCCCTTGTGCCACATCACTTTTCCCCTTCCCTCCTCCCCCTGCTGTTCTTCTTACTTGGTCAGCAGGCTCAGGTGCAGGGGCTCTTAGGGGAATTGACATTCTTCTAAGGTCCTCTTCGCTGCACTTGCTGAGAGAAGCAGCCGTGGCTGTGGACACTGACAAGTGATGTCAGGAGCTTCACTCGTCAGTGGCCACAACCGCCGCTGCTCACAGCCTCTCAGAAAAAAAAAATACTTACACACTTAATATATACTTACACACATATTTTAGATAAATAGATAGATAGATAGTGCTGTTATAAGGTTATAAAAAAAACTTTTGAGGGACCTATAAAAATTACAATATTTTTTTTATTTTTTATTGCTGATTTCTGTAACTGGGGCTGCTATATTGACCCACTTACAACCAGAACACAGCCCCTGACATTCACTGAAGAACTGATTTGGATCTACAAAAACCAAGTATCTTCTGCAACTACTTGGCACAGTGATCACCAAGATAAAAAGCAGCAAGCCTTATGGCTACCTGCTGAGCTGTATACTTAATGAGGTTTCAGGAAGGCAGGGAAGATAATAACACATCCTCTGCTTTCATGGGCATCCGCAGAAATTTTTCCATGGGGGCATAACTTTAAAGGGGTACTCCAGTGGAAAACTTTTTTTTTTTTTTTAAATCAACTGGTGCCAGAAAGTTAAACAGATTTGTAAATCACTTCTATTAAAAAATCTTAATCTCTCCAGTACTTTTTAGAGGCTGTATACTAAAGAGAAATCAAAAAAAGAAATGCATTTCCTCTGATGTCATGACCACAGTGCTCTCTGCTGACCTCTGCTGTCCATTTTAGGAACTGTCTAGAGCAGCATATGTGTTACGCCGAGCGCTCCGGGTCCCCGCTCCTCCCCGGAGCGCTCGCAGCGTTCTCCTGTTCGCAGCACCCCGGTCAGACCCGCTGACCGGGAGCGCTGCGATAATGTCCCTAGCCGGGATACGATTCGCGATGCGGGACGCGCCCGCTCGCGATTCACATCCCGGTCCGCTTACCAGACTCGTTCTCCGTCTGTTCTGTCCCGGCGCGCGCGGCCCCGCTCCCTAGGGCGCGCGCGCGCCGGCTCTCTGCGATTTAAAGGGCCGGTGCGCCACTGATTGGCACCTGGTTCTGATTAGTATGTTCACCTGTGCACTTCCCTATATAACCTCACTTCCCCTTCACTTCCTTGCCGGATCTTGTTGCCATTGTGCCAGTGAAAGCGTTCCTTGTGTGTTCCAAGCCAGTGTTCCAGACCTCTTGCCGTTGCCCCTGACTACGATCCTTGCTGCCTGCCCTGACCTTGCTCTTGCCTAATCCCTTGTACCGCGCCTATCTCAGCAGTCAGAGAGGTTGAGCCGTTGCCTGTGGATACGACCTGGTTGCTACCGCCGCTGCAAGACCATCCCGCTTTGCGGCGGGCTCTGGTGAATACCAGTAGCAACTTAGAACCGGTCCACCGACACGGTCCACGCCAATCCCTCTCTGACAAAGAGGATCCACCTCCAGCCTGCCGAATTCTGAGAGTAGATCCGGCCATGGATCCCGCTGAGGTCCCGCTGCCAGTTGTCGCTGACCTTACCACGGTGGTCGCCCAGCAGTCGCAACAGGTAGCGCAACAAGGCCATCAGCTAACTCAACTGACTGTTATGCTACAGCAGCTTCTACCACAGCTTCAGCAACCATCTCCTCCGCCAGCTCCTGCACCTCCTCCTCTGCAGCGAGTGGCCGCATCCAGCCTCCGTTTATCATTGCCGGACAAGTTCGATGGGGACTCTAGACTTTGCCGTGGTTTTCTCTCGCAATGTTCCCTGCATTTGGAGATGATGTCGGACCAATTTCCAACTGAACGGTCAAAGGTGGCGTTCGTGGTTAGTCTCCTGTCTGGGAAGGCCCTGTCATGGGCCACACCGCTCTGGGACCGCAATGATCCTGTCCCTGCCTCCGTACACTCTTTCTTCGCGGAGATTCGAAGTGTCTTCGAGGAACCAGCCCGAGCTTCTTCTGCCGAGACTGCCCTGCTGAACCTGGTCCAGGGTAATTCTTCAGTAGGCGAGTACGCCATCCAATTTCGTACTCTCGCCTCTGAATTATCTTCGAATAACGAGGCCCTCTGCGCGACCTTCAAAAAAGGCCTATCCAGTAACATCAAAAATGTGCTGGCCGCACAAGAAATCCCTACCAACCTGCATGAACTTATTCATTTGGCCACCCGTATTGACATGCGTTTTTCCGAAAGACGCCAGGAGCTCTGTCAGGATATGGACTTTGTTCGCACTAGGCGGTTTCTCTCCCCGACTCCTCTCTTCTCTGGTCCTCTGCAATCTGTTCCTGTGCCTTCCGCCGTGGAGGCTATGCAAGTAGACCGGTCTCGTCTGACACCACAAGAGAGGATACGCCGCCGCAATGAGAACCTATGCCTGTACTGTGCCAGTACCGAACACTTCTTGAAGGATTGTCCTATCCGTCCTCCACGTCAGGAAAGACGCATTCCGATCCCGCACAAAGGTGAGACAGCTCTAGGTGTGAACTCTGCTTCTCCACGTCTTACTGTGCCTGTGCGGATTTCTTCTTCTAACTCCTCCTTCTCAGCTGTGGCCTTTTATTTTGGCCTCTTTCATTAACAGGTTCAACATCCCAGTGACCAGTCTCGCCAGACCTCTCTACATCGCCTCAGTTAATGGTGAAAGATTGGAGTGTACTGTGCGTTACCGCACAGAACCCCTGTTAATGTGCATTGGATCTCATCACGAAAAAATTTAATTTCTGGTCCTCTCTAACTGCACTTCTGAAATTCTTCTCGGACTGCCTTGGCTTCAACGCCATTCTCCTACCCTGGACTGGACCACCGGGGAAATCAACAATTGGGGTACTTCTTGCTACAAAAAATGCCTCATGTCTGCTCCCAGTCCTGCCAGTCAAACCCCTATGACTCCTCCTATTCCAGGTCTCCCCAAGGCCTATCTGGACTATGCCGATGTTTTTTGCAAAAAAACAAGCAGAGACTTTGCCTCCTCACCGGCCTTATGACTGCCCTATTGATCTCCTTCCTGGTACTACTCCACCTCGGGGCAGAATCTATCCTCTGTCATCTCCTGAAACACAAGCCATGTCGGATTACATCCAAGAAAATTTAAAAACGGTATTCATCCGCAAGTCCTCCTCCGCTGCCGGAGCAGGGTTCTTCTTTGTCTCCAAAAAAGACATTTCCTTACGGCCATGCATTGATTACCGCGGTCTTAATAAGATCACTTTAAAAAAACGCTATCCCCTGCCTCTTATCTCGGAACTCTTTGACCGCCTATGTGGCGCTA